>NC_029791.2:85279260-85279563 GCF_000816755.2 Arachis ipaensis
GAAGAAAAGATAAAAGTCGAAGAAAAAGTCTGTAAAGTTTTAATGACAGAAAAACAGACAGAGACTAGTATACGAACTAGGGCAACTTAGTTAGTACTTGAGTCGCGACTAGGGTTAGGTATTATATGAAAAGTTAAACTGTTTCAGTATAGATTTAATGAACCTATACTTGGGACAGACTAACTATTCATACCGAAATTTACATAAGCTTTAAATACATAAGTTAAACAGAGAAATCAGAGCAGAGTAAAGAAAACACAGAGAACAGAGTAACCAGAGAAAAGTAAAGAGATACAAAGAAAA
>NC_029791.2:85279588-85321240 GCF_000816755.2 Arachis ipaensis
GTTGTGATACCTGTAAGCCGAAGTTCACTTACAGGGGCGCTATTTCTGTAAGCCGAAGTTCACTTACAGAGGTGCTATTTCTGTAGGCCGAAGTTCACCTACAGAAAGTTGTTGTGATTAAACTATTTCTGTAAGCCGAAGTTCACTTACAGAGGTGTTATTTCTATAGGCCGAAGTTCACCTATAGAAAGCTGTTGTGTTGTGTTTAGACTATTCCTGTAAGCCGAAGTTCACTTACAGGAGTGCTATTTCTGTTGGCCGAAGTTCACCTACAGAAAATAAGCCATATCTAGGACTAGTTCCTAGGTAATGTCGGGCTGCAGGGTGTAAACCGACACGTGAGCTCATGGCCTGCATAGGACAGACATGCATCATACTTGGTTGTGCATTTCCTCTGTTATGATTGTTATTTGAATGTATGCTTTCTTTGTTTTCATTCTATTCTCTGTGTCTGTGTTTTGTTTTCTTGTATTCTTTTGTTTGTGTTTTGCTTTCTATTTTCTCTATTTATCAGTTTCTTCTGTCTACTGCTTCTCGATATTCTGCTATTTATCTGCTAAACAACACGGAATTAATGAACTTAACTAATAATCCCGACCCTACTAAGAACTCCCCAGTTCTTACCCCTTCTCTCTCTCTTCCCCCTTCAGATGGAAGTTTGGGTACACTTCTGTAGTTCACTGACGACCGTTCGCAAAAAAAGATTCCGCTCTAGGTAGTCTGCTGAGTCTAGAGTGAACTCCGTTTATGTTTACATGTATATACTGTGAGACCAGCCAACGTCTGCACTCCGTTCGTATGCGCACTTTAACCTAAATCCTGTGTACGAGATTCCTATTGTGTGGCTACTTCATGAGGTACCAGAGAGACGTCTTGTGGAAAAGTCTGATCGTGCAGAGGAGTAGCAGATGATGTTCTATTTTTTGATGACGTTCCACTTGACTTGAGTTTTGAAGACCTAGAACGTAGTTTCCCTCGCTTTAGTAGTTTAGAGGGACTAGGTGAGTATAGAGTCTAGGCTAGCCTGGGCGCCAGCTTAGGGACTTCTTGAACAGGTCAGGGCTTGGGATGTTGTATGTATATATATGTATATAGTTATTATCTAGCTATATCTAGGGGTGTTCTAACTAAAACTATATACTATAATAAAGGCTGAATCACTGAATGTTGTTAACTACTTGAGATGTATTTATGTGTGGTTGTTTATAACTGTTTTATCTGCTATCAGTTGTGAATTGCTTATGAATGATTTCGTCTATTAATCCAAATGTTTTTTTAAAAAAAAAAGTACCTCGTAAAATAACTACGCTTTTAACAACGAATCAGGCTCATATAATAAATAATAGATAATAGATAGGTAGACACGTTGGTAGCGCTCAGTTTCTAGTATGATCATGACATACCAGAAATTGGGTCGTTACATTAAACGCCAGCAACAAGCACCAGACTGGCGTTTAACGCCAGAACAGAGCATGGAATTGGCGTTAAACGCCAGGAACAAGCAGCAAGCTGGCGTTTAAACGCCAGACATGCATTCTAAGGGCGTTTCACTCCTAATTGGAGCAGAGATGTTAAGTCCTTGACCCCTCTGGATCTATGGACCCCACAGGATCCACCTACCCCACCTCTTCTTCTCTCCTCTTCACACCTTTTCATAACTCTCTTCCCCAAATACCCTTCACCAATCATCTCCATACCTCTTCCCCAAATACCCTTAACCACTCACATCCATCCACTCTTCCCCATAAACCCCACCTACCTCCAAAATTCAAATTCTTTTCCCTCCCAAACCCAAACCTAATGGCCGAAACCTACCCTCCCCCACTATATAAAGCCCTCAACACTACTCCATTTTCACACATTACAACCACCACTTCATCCCCTTGGCCGAATACACTCTCTCCCTCCATCTCCTCCATTTTCTTCTTTTTCTACTACTTTCTTTCTTCTTTTACTCGAGGAAGAGCAAACCTTTTAAGTTTGGTGTGGTAAAAGCATTACTTTTTGTTTTTCCATAACCATCAATGGCACCTAAGGCCAGAGAAACCTCAAAAAAGAGGAAAGGGAAGGCAATTGCTTCCACCTCTGAGTCATGGGAGATGTAGAGATTCATCTCAAAGGTCCATCAATACCACTTCTATGAAGTCGTGGCCAAGAAGAAGGTGATCCCTGAGGTCCCTTTTAAGCTCAAAAAGAGCGAGTATCCGGAGATCCGACAAGAGATTAGAAGAAGAGGATGAGAAGTTCTCTCTAATCCTATTTAATAAGTCGGGATCTTAATGGTTCAAGAGTTCTATGCAAATGCATGGATCACTAGGAACCATGATCAAAGTAGGAACCCGAATCCAAAGAATTGGCTTACAATGGTTCGGGGGAAATACTTAGATTTCAGTCCGGAAAATGTAAGGTTGGCGTTCAACTTGCCAATGATGCAAGAAAATGCACGCCCCTACACTAGAAGGGTCAACTTTGATCAAAGGTTGGACCAAGTCCTCATGGACATATGTGTGGAAGGAGCTCAATAGAAAGTTGACTCAAGAGGCAAGCCAGTTCAATTGAGAACACCGGACCTTAAGCCTGTAGCTAGAGGATGGTTGGAGTTCATCCAACGCTCTATCATTCCTACTAGCAACCGATCTGACGTAACTGTGGATCGGGCCATCATGGTCCATAGTATCATGATTGGGGAGGAAGTGGAAGTTCATGAGATTATACCTCAAGAACTCTACAAAGTGGCTGACAAGTCCTCCACTTTGGCAAGGTTAGCCTTTCCTCACCTCATTTGTCACCTCTGCAATTCGGCTAGGATTGACACAGAGGGAGATATCCTTATTGATGAGGACAAGCCCATCACTAAGAAAAGGATGGAGCAAACAAGAGATCATGGACCTCAACAAGAGCATGAAGAAATTCCTCACCATGAAATCCCTGAGATACCTCAAGGGATGCACTTTCCTCCACAGAACTATTGGGAGCAAATCAATACCTCCCTAGGAGAATTAAGTTCCAACATGGGACAACTAAGGATGGAACACCAAGAGCACTCCATCATTCTCCATGAGATTAGAGAAGATCAAAGAGCTATGAGGGAGGAGCAACAAAGACAAGGAAGAGACATAGAGGAGCTCAAGAACACCATTGGTTCTTCAAGAGGAAGAAGACAACACCCTCACTAAGGTGGACCCGTTCCTTAATGTCCTTGTTCTTATCTTTCTATTTTTCGTTTACTATGCTCTATGTTTCTTTATGTTTATGTCTTTATTACATGATTACTAGTGTCTAAGTGTCTATGTCTTAAAGCTATGAATGTCCTATGAATCCATCACCTTTCTTAAATGAAAAATGTTTTAATTACAAAAGAACAAGAAGTACATGAATTTCGAATTCATTCTTGAAATTAGTTTGATTATTTTGATGTGGTGGCAATACTTTTTGTTTTCTGAATGAATTCTTGAACAATGCATGTCTTTTGAATTTGTAGTTTATGAATGTTAAAATTGTTGGCTCTTGAAAGAATGATAAAAAGGAGAAATGTTATTTGATAATCTGAAAAATCATAAAATTGATTCTTGAAGCAAGAAAAAGCAGTGAATAAAAAGCTTGCAGAAAAAAAAATGGCGGAAAAAAAAAGAGAAAGAAAAAGAAAAAGCAAGCAGAAAAAGCCAATAACCCTTTAAACCAAAAGGCAAGGGTAAAAAGGATCCAAGGCTTTGAGCATCAGTGGATAGGAGGGCCCAAAGGAATAAAATCCTGGCCTAAGCGGCTAAACCAAGCTGTCTCTAACCATGTGCTTGTGGCGTGAAGGTGTCAAGTGAAAAGCTTGAGACTGAGCGGTTAAAGTCGAGGTCCAAAGCAAAAACAGAGTGTGCTTAAGAACCCTGGACACCTCTAATTGGGGACTTTTTCATAGCTAAGTCACAATCTGAAAAGGTTCACCCAATTATGTGTCTGTGGCATTTATGTATCCAGTGGTAATACTGGAAAACAAAGTGCTTAGGGCCACGGCCAAGACTCATAAAGTAGTTGTGTTCAAGAATCAACATACTGAACTAGGAGAATCAATAACACTATCTAAATTCTGAGTTCCTATAGATGCCAATCATTCTGAACTTCAAGGGATAAAGTTAGATGCCAAAACAGTTCAGAGGCAAAAAGCTACTAGTCCCGCTCATCTGATTGGAGCTGAATTTCATTGATATTTTGGAATTTATAGTATATTCTCTTCTTTTTATCCTATTTGATTTTTAATTGCTTGGGGACAAGCAACAATTTAAGTTTGGTGTTGTGATGAGCGGATAATTTATACGCTTTTTGGCATTGTTTTTACATAGTTTTTAGTATGATTTGATTAGTTTTTAGTATATTTTTATTAGTTTTTAATTAAAAATCACATTTCTGGACTTTACTAGGAGTTTGTGTGTTTTTCTGTGATTTTAGGTATATTCTGACTGAAATTGAAGGACTTGAGCAAAAATCTGATTCAGAGGCTGAAGAAGGACTGCAGATGCTGTTGGATTCTGACCTCCCTGTACTCAAAGTGGATTTTCTGGAGCTACCAAAACCCAAATGGCGCGCTCTCAATTGCGTTGAAAGTAGGCATCCAGGGCTTTCCAGAAATATATAATAGTCCATACTTTGTCCAAATTTAGACGACGCAAACTGGCATTTAACGCCAGCTTTCTGCCCTATTCTGGCGTTAAACGCCAGAAACAAGTTGCAAAGCAGAGTTAAATGCCAGAAATAAGTTACAAACTGGCTTTCAACTCCAAGGTAGACCTCTACACATGAAAGCTTCAATGCTCAGCCCAAGCACACACCAAGTGGGCCCGGAAGTGGATTTCTGTATCATTTACTCATTTCTGTAAACTCTAGTAACTAGTTTAGTATAAATAGGACTTTTTACTATTATATTCAGAGTCTTTTGACTACCTTTAGGGTCTTGGTTATTCTGGTACACCCTCTGGGGCCGAAGCCAATGAACACCATTATCACTTATGTATTTTCAACGATAGAGTTTCTACACACCATAGATTAAGGTGTGGAGCTCTACTGTTCCTTATGAATTAATGCAAAGTACTATTGTTTTTCTATTCAACTCAAGCCTATTTCTTCTCTAAGATATTCATTCACACACAAGAACATGATGAATGTGATTTTTATGTGACGCTCATCACCATTCTCACCTATGAACGCGTGCCTGACAAACACTTCCGTTCTACATGAAGGCAAGCTTGAATGCATATCTCTTAGCCTCCTGATCTACGATCAGAGTCTTCGTGGTATAGGCTAGAATTATTGGCAGCCATTCTTGAGATCCGAAAAGTCTAAACCTTGTCTGTGGTATTCCGAGAAGGATCTGGGATGGGATGACTGTGACGAGCTTCAAACTCGCGAGTGCTGGGCGTAGTGACAGACGCAAAAGGATTACTGAATCCTATTCCAGCATGATCGAGAACCGACAGATGATTAGCCGTGCGGTGACAGCGCATTTGGACCATTTTCAGTGAGAGGACGGGATGTAGCCATTGACAACGGTGATGCCCAATATACAGCTTGCCATGGAAAGGAGTATGAAGGATTGGATGAAGGCTATAGGAAAGCAGAGATTCAGAAGGAACAAAGCATCTCCCTACGCTTATCTGAAATTCTTACCAATAAATTACATAAGTATATCTATCCTATTTTATATTTTAATTATAATTTAATTATCAAATCTCCATAACCAATTGAATTCGCCTGACTGAGATTTACAAAGTGACCATAGCTTGCTTCAAGCCAACAATCTCCGTGGGATCGACCCTTACTCACGTAAGATTTATTACTTGGACGACCCAGTGCACTTGCTGGTTAGTTGTGCGAAGTTGTGAAAAAGAACTAAGATTATGAACGTGCATATTAAGTTTTTGGCGCCGTTACCAAGGAATGAACAATCACGATTTCGTGCACCACAGGTCCAGATGCTCAGAAGTAAGCTGTAGTTCATCTGAGGGATGGCGAAGATCTTTATATTCTCTACATTATATTTTGCGTAGAATCTCTCCACCTTTATTTTGAAAAGCTTTTTTATGTATTGAACTCTTCTGAATTTGCCTATAGAGGCACTTATGTTTCATTTGGGAGAGATTAGGAGATACTGTTATCAACTACTTTCATACTGTACCTAGCCGGACTAAACTTCACGGGTCGCGACTAGTGACTATTTACTTATGTTATATATCTATATACTGTTCTTCTCTTACTCTCCTTCATGCCTTTATCTGTACGTCGCTTTTGACTTCACGCTTTATCTTTTAGTTGTCGATGCGTGAATGGTACGACTTTGTGATTTTATTTTTACTCTTTTCAGGCTTCTCGATTAATACTCCTTCCAATTTTACTTATAATTATGTATTAAAAATCCACCTGAGAGTCGTACCACCATAATATCATTGACTTATGACTCGAGCATAAGGATTTGAATATTAGGGTGTTACATTATGGTATCAGAGCAGTTCGTCCTCGTGAGCCTGAGGGATGAAACTGCTTGGGCTTCAATGCATACTCTGAGTCTGTGCCTGTGCTAGTTAAGTTATCTAACCGATACATCTAGCATGAATTTCATGAGTGTACCTTTGGTAATTTGAAGCACTTAACTTGAGATATTGAGTCTGATCACCTCAATATCGCTTGTCTAGTGTGGACAAGATTCGAATGGTGTCTCATGGACATGAATGAAGTAATCGAAAAGAGGAATTCCCAAGAACGAACCGGTGAGGGAACGCCGTGGTAGGAATATTGGCAGTGGTATATATGAGAATGGTGTGTTGATTTTGGATTGATGAGTGGAACATTTGGAGGTGGATAGTTGCTTGAACAATTTGTTTAATTAGGTTTGAGTTGATTGGAGTCTGATGATTTAGGGCAGAAGGGGCTTGTAATTGACATTGAAATTGTTAAATTTTAATGCGAATGAAAGTTTGTGAAAATCGAGCACTTGTGTAGAAATTGGAGGATGACAGACAGTTAGGCAGCGGATATTATAGGTTTTAAACAATTAGGTAATCTGAGTATAGAGATCAAGGATTTTTAAGAGGATGCGATTGAGTCTTACAATGAGCGTAAGTATTATATCTGTCAGGTTGAGAAAGCTTAGAAGTGGGCCTAGGTTTTGTGATTCGATAGGGGAATATGACATGGATTCATGATTGGATTCTTGGTGGTTAATAATCAGAGTGACTCAGCAGAAGCTTGCTGGAGCGTTAACATAGTATGGTAAAAATAAGGAATAGCAGGGTATGATTAGAAATGCTTTATGCTTTGAGTACTTAAAAGGTTAGTGAACTAATGCAGATAATGATTCTAGATAACACAACTAGAAAATGGATTAATACAGATAGATTTACAGACAAATTTAGTCTTTATTACAAATGGATTTTTGGTTACCGACGAAATTACCGACGGATTTTGTCCCTCTGTAAAAGCCTCGTTGGAAATTATTTACCGACGGATTTTTTTTCGTCGGAAAATTACCGACAGATTTTTACCAGTTACCGACAGATTTTCCCTCTGTAAATTCTCTATCCATTTCCCTAAGACGACAAACTTTTCAACGAATTTTCCGCCTGTAATTACAGACGGATTTTCCGACTAATTTTTCGTCTGTAATTTGAACCTTGGAAAACTATCTCACACTCTGATTACAGACAGAAAATCCGTCTATAAATCCGTCTGTAAAATAAAATAGAATTTTTTAAAATTTTTTCGTTGCAAAATAAACTTGTTTTTTAGTATTAAAAATATAAAATAAAATAAAATAAAATATGAAACATTTTTTATATAGCCAAATATGCCATCATAAGGGATCAAAGTCTTATTATATAAATAACAATAGTATTAGAGACACAATCATATGATGCTGATCTAAATATCCAGCAGACATCATAGAATAGGTTATATATACAATGCTTACATATCCACTGACATCCTTCGCAACCTTTATGAGCTCCTCTTGAGCATTGTACAGCACCCAAGCCGCAGAAAGACGACCGGCATCTTTTCCTGAGTCTGAGTATCCTATCATAACTTCTTGCTTCCCATTGATTCGGTTTCTATACTAATCAATAGAGAAAAGCCGTGCCACTGCAAGGACAAAAGTGACTCCATCAAGTGAAAATTTGAGATTCGTTGAAGCATCTATTCATGGCTTTGCATTGAAGGAATAACCAAATGTTGTTGCTGCACCTGCAAATCCCAGCAGATTCCAACAGTGTTTCATTAGTCAAAAGGAACAGATGTTTTTTACAATAAACCATAGAACAGAGGGGATAGGACACTTGGAAAAGTGAGGAAATGAGTTAAGAAGGGATAGAACAAAATAACTTAGAACAAATCCTAAAACAGGCTTATAAACCAAAGTGCGTATACAGAAAGTAATTTAATTATAAATAAAACGACCTCATTCAATTGAATCTTATTACTTTGAATGAACCAGATAATCAAGCTTATATAATGAATCCATCACTCCACGCATATATGATACAAATTCCTGTAATCGTAATGCTCATTTTTCATTTCCATACTCCATTTTACTTTGTATTCTATTATAGTGCATTAGCACCTTGAAAGAGCTCAAAATAATTTCCATAAAAACAGGTCTAGACTAAAATCACAAATTCCACAAAACAGGCTCTGCAAAACTTTTATTTTCAATTTTACAGCGCAATAAAAAATAGAGTTATACATTGTACTATTGATACAAGTACAAATGGCATAGCTAATGTTAGTCTAAACTGAAATAAAATTGCTCAAGTCTTGTTTTCAACATCGCTTCTAAACATAACACTGACTCCTAAATAAACTATATCTATCTGTCTAAAGAAGTATACTTGAGCAGAATTTTGTGCTTTGTCCACACTTTGATCCTGACCAGCTTATGTATAAGAAAGTATTTTGGAAATGTAAACTAAGCCTAGAGGCGTCTCCACCTTAGTTTTTTGGTCAATTGGTCATCCTAAGGTTTAAAGAGGTTTGTGCTCAAGGAGGATTCCAATTGGAAGTAAAATCTAGGCTTCAATAATGTAAGTCCTGGGACCAGAAGGGCTAGATGGTAGAAGAGTTTTTCTAGAAAACTGTAACATAATAAGAGGTATAATAGTAGTCATGGACCCTCTCTATTAAAATTTTAAACTCTTAAGTAAAAGGTACATGAATGTTTATATATTGATTGCTAACTCCTCCAATCCTTTTACCATTGCTTCAGAGCTCACAGAAGATAAGAATTAAAGGGTTAAAAATTGATTAAGTATGTCTTCAAGACTTGGGAGAGACAAGGAGGGCCAGCTTTACCTGGGAACTAATATAATTCAGTGAACCCTGATGAACAAGTTGCAAAATACATAAGCCAACAACACAGAGAAAGCATTGTTTTCCTCAAATCAAAAAATAGATTGAAGCACCGATTTGAATGCTCTGGCAATAGTTGATGAAACACAAATCAAAAACCCAAACAGATGGAAACTTCGTTCACCCTGCATCACAAAATAAAAAAAATATATTAAAAGAGTTACATCGCTTACATGTGAGAAAGAGGATAATTGCTTTGATTATTATAAGGTCCTATCAAATTTGATGATGTGTTATAGTGCCAATGTCAATGTTAGTGTCAGTGAGAGTAATTACCCAAAGTGACATAACTAATAACATGAAGTTGAAATGGCAATTGGCTTAATGAATTAGTGACATAATATTACTTTTCTTAATGGGACTGATGGATAATAATAGAAGACTAAACTAAAACACAATTTAAAATATGAATGATCAAATGAATAAATTAAAATGAGAACAAATTTTGAATAATTAAATATAGATAGGGACTAATATAATTAATACAAGCAATTGTTTGAAAAGGCCGAGTTCATAACCATAAAAATAATAAAAAAGTTAAGACTGAAATAATGAGGAGAACTTTAAACCTGTTGATGCTGGAAAACTGGTGCAATGGACTTGTCAAGCTGAATAGTCTTGCATTTTTAGGGTATCTTGTCTTTTCCCAAGTAATTGGCTTATCAAAACTTTTTAATTGGAATACTACTTTCCTAGCTAAAGAAACATATTGACTGGTCTATCTTACCTAGCAATATATGTTAGAAAAATTAAAATGTAAACAAAAGCAGATGTATAATATCTTCAAGGACTGCAAGTATAACGAATTAAAACAGAATGTAGCTTTATCATCTGAAAAACTCATATAAAGGATTGGAAAAGTACAAACCGTGTCCCAGCATAGTGCCGCGAGCTCCTAGCAACGATAGTCAAGTGAAGAACAGAAGCATGTAGCTAGATAGACATCACTCAAATATAACCTTCAACTCCTTCATATGTTGGTAGATAGACATCACTCACAGGACCATGCTCTTCTCGTTGAGGATGTGGCTTGCTTAACTCAATGGCCAGTGGCTTTAAAGTTCCATCATCTTTCAAGAAGAAAATTGTCCTTGTAGCATAGGCCTTTGTCTTGCTTGAATTTATTCTTCTCAAATATGAACAATTTTTTCTTCTCAATAGCCTGAGTTTCACCCAAATTTAATTCATTAATTAATTGTTAGTTGTTCATCACTACCACATACTAAAAAAAAAAACAAAATTACCTGTTCTACAGTAAGCCCTCCTAAGTTAGGCTCTAAATGTTCTTTTTTCATTGTACTAGTATGATCACCATAGACTTTACTATCTAGCTTGCTACCTGGTGGAAACTCCTGCATACATGAAAATTAACCAAATCCAAGCTATAATTGAATGCAATTGAGCAATTCCCTAAAAACTTATTACCACAAATTAATCAAATTACCTCAAGACTCTTAATAACATTAGGATTTACACCAGCAAGTGTTTCTCTAGAAAATTTTTCATCAGTCATCCATGCAGATTTATTCACTGTATATGTATCACATAATTTCAGTTTAAAATTATATTCACATTATTTGCCACATTAATATTGTTTAATGTATAAGATAATTGTAGCATATATATAAATATATACCTTGCATGACTTTGGGTGGTGGATATTTAAGGAATTGTTCACCATCTGTTCGTAGAATTTCCTTGAGTACTGGCAAAGGGGAAAACTTGCTGAGAAAGTTTGTAGGTAGTGTAATTCCACCAGTATAGAGTTTATCCACTTCAGCAAAATCACCAAACTCAAGAGTTAAGATATTTGCATCAAATGCATCTGTGAGAACAGGCATCACATCTTGGGCTACAGATTTTAATCCATAAGTTAGAAAATCCGATGACTTCAAGTGACCAAATGCTTCGTCCCTTGGTAGGTAAACAAAATCGCTCCATTTCTCACTCTTAGGATCTGTTTAATTAAGTTGAAAGCAAAATTAATTAGCATTAATAACACAAATTAAACATGTTATATATTTAGGTGAAATAATTGACCTTTGTTAGTAGGTGGCCTTCCTGTTCTTCCTCTACGAGGGTACGGTAAAGTAGATCCTCCAAGAACAGGGCGAGCATATTTTTCATTGCTATCTGGATTCCCCAAATCATTGTAAAAAATAGACATTTCAAATGAAATTAATAAACTAGACAATTATGGAAACCAATCAGAAGCATAAAAATCTAGATCAATGTCATCTTGTGAAAATTCTCAGATTTCACATACACAACAATTCATGAATCATACCTTAATAAACAGCAAGCATCAAAATCCCAATTCAACAGATAACCAACAGATAAAGATCATAGGTCGAATCTTTATGGAGACCAAGAGAGTCCACAGATAACCAATGGCATTGTAGAATTAATGGAGAGAAAAATAAAATATAATCAGAGCCATATAAAGCATCAACAATACCAGTAGGTGGATCTCTACTTATCTTTGAAGCTGTAACCTGAATATAAAGAGATTAATAGAAATTTATATCCATCATAATACATACAATAGCTAGCTCCCTACAATTCTGCCATAACCTACCCATTCTGCCATAACATAAATTCTGTCTGACATAGGTATACCTAATTTCAATCCTGTGTCATTCCTTAATCCCTTTGCTACCTAATTAACAGCCAATTGAGACATACATCCGCCACTAACTTAATTCACAACAACCAGCTTGAATTACATTGTTAAATTTTTCCCCCCAAGGGTTTATCCAGTTGGTTAATTTCCTAACAGAAACAATTTCCTGCTCTGCCAAAACTCAAGTCTATTAAACATAGCAAAAATGAACCTGAGAGAACAGCACAGAAGCTTCACCAAAATGCCATCGCAGAAGCTTCACCAAAGCTTCCTTGCCGCATAAAGCCTTCATCTGGTTCGCATTGCTGCTTTTTGCGTCCCTCAACGGCAATACTGCTTTTCTCTGCATTTCAATTCCAACCTGGAGGGTGAAAAAAAAAACGAAAATAGAGATATGTTCAACTATACAAAATTGATAGCAATTAACCACTAATCGGCACTGTTTCAAATCGAATTTCGAGACCAGAGCAAGACACTACACAATAACGTGTTTGGAATAAAAAATTAGCGAGAGAAACAAGGGATGAAGTTAGGACTAACCTGGTTAGTGGAGTGCGAATAGATCAAAAGATTGAAGATCTATGCAACCCTATATATAAAGTGTTTGATTCGATTTGATTTGGTTAGTGGAGAAGCTGGTCTTTGCCGGAGAAGAAGTTACCAACGGAGTCAACTAGCATTCCGAGCTTTGCTTCAAGCTTCACCATTCAACAATAACCACCGAGTTTTCACCGAGTTGAGATGAGTTTCACGAATCGCTCCAGACGTGACGAGAGCGGCAGCGAAGGGAGCCCGTGTGACGCAAGGGATGACAGAGAGAGATCCTGTGACGCAAGCAGCGACGACAGCGGCGGAAGAAGCTGGTGCGACAGAGAGAAGAAGCAACTCGGTGACGGAGAGACATTTGATTTGTGTGGAGTGTGAATGGACTGTGAATGGGTGGTGATAAAATTAGGGTTACCTCAATATTTACCGACGGAAAATTTAAATTACAGACGGATTTTCCACATGTAATAATTTAATAAAATGCACCGTTTTATCTACTTAATTACAGACGTATTTTCCGTCTGTAACTATTTCTCGCGGAAAAAAATTAATTTTTCCGACGGAATTATCGACGGATTCTCTTTTCCGTCTGTAATTTATGCTAATCCATTTTTTTTGTTTTTCGACAAAAAATCCCTCTGAAATTCTCTCTGTATTTCCGTGGGATAAAATCCGTCGGAAATATCCGTCTGTGATAACTAGTTTTCTAGTAGTGTAATTGGGATAAATTGTGTCTATGAACTTTGATGGTTCTGAAATGGATGAAGAAATTATCGTTGATGCGTAATTAGATTTTGATGATGAGTGAGTGCAAGTCGCCGTGTTTGAGAGATGAGTACTATGATATTTGGTCATGGTGACCTTGGACTTAGATTGAGATTTATGATGATTGGTTTTGAAAGATGAATTTGAAAACCATTAAATTGAAATGTTGATGTTCTACTGAGATTGGTTTGAAGGAACCTGTGACGGGTAGCAAACTCCAGTTTTTAAGGGAGGTGCTGTCGAAATTTTCCCAAGAATTTGAAAGAGCGTTGGTTATGGTTTTCAAAATAATTTTTTATTTGAGTAACTTTAACAAAAGAAATGTGTTTCGAATGCTTTTATAAATTATTAAAGGAAATCGGATTCTTATGATTTTGTTAACTTGTTATTTCAAACTCATTTTATTTCAAAAAATGAAGAGAGTTTTGATTAATTAGTCAAAGACTTTAAAACAACAATTTATATATAAATTCGAGGGTTTGGGAGTAAGAAAGTAAGTCTGGAGGTTATGCTTGGAGTTGAGCTGTGATTAGTGGTAATTGGCTTAAAAGAGAGAGAGAATAGTGATGGAGTATGATTAAGATATGGTGATGATTTTTGGTTGATTATAGTGATGTGGGATGATGACCATGATTAATGATGATGGTGATATTATTAATGGCATGATTTGAGATTTAATAAGATGTGAGTTGATGAGATGATGAAAGTAATGAACGAGGCTGTTGGTCGGCGTTGGACGAATGATCGAGATCCTTGGAGATAAAAGAATCAGAGCGCGGCAACGGAAACGCGCAGAGTAAAAAGACCTTGGGACTACTATGCGTTGGATATAAAGACAGACTATGATCACGTACTCGTGGTGGCGATGGAATTTTCGAGGGGGAAAATTTCTGTTAGGGGGATAGAATGTAAAATCTGGTCAAACCGTAATTAATTAAATAATAAATTAAATAGGAGGGAATATGGTTAGAAAATTTAGCAATCGGAATTTGATAATTTGAATATGATATTTGGACTCAGTGAATTTTTCTAAGTCAGAAAACATAATTTTTTGAATAAAAATCCGTACTGGAAATTTGACCGACAGTACCGGCTGTGATCTGTTCGGTGTTGTGGCTAAGAAAATTAATTAGAGGTGAATAATTTTAAGAAATAAGAACTTATAATTTGGGAAGATAGAAATATTTAAAATATGATTTAAAATTCTAATTTTAGAGGTTTTGGCGCAAAATTAAGCAAACGGACCAAACCAAGTGAACCGGGCCCAAGTGGGCCCAAGACCCAACATATATAAACATTAGTTATCAGCATTTCAGCTCATTTACCCTAATGAAAGGGGTTTGGGGCGCTAAAATGGAAAATGGAGGAAGAAGAGAGAAAATCGTAACTCTATAAAACTTCAAATCACCATAACTTTTGATCCGAAACTCCAATTGACGAGCCTTTTGCGACCACGCGTCGCTCTTCTCATCATCTTCGATTCTATCTAGTTTTTGTGATGATTATTCTATTCATCTCTGCCTAGTTTTCGAAATTCCCCACTGTTACGTGTTTTTGGGTAGTTGGTGTTAAAATTTTGTGATTTTGGTTGTTTAGGGATACTCTAATATGGATTCTAAGTGGGTTCTATCCCTATTTCATATGGGCTAAGGTAAGAATTACTCAAACCCTTGTGATTTATCAATTTCATGAATCCTAGGTTGATTATAAGTGTGAAAATTGATTATGTTAGAATATTGGGTGATTTTGGTGCACAATTAGAAGATTGATACTGCTTGAGGAGCTTTGGTGAGGCTTGGAGCTAAGGGTTGGTGGAGACTCTCAAGAAGAAGGACAATTATTTTAGCTACAAGAGGTACGGTTTAAGCTTCATTTAAGTATCGTGTGGTGTGATGGGAATTCCTAGGCTAGATGCCCCTAGGATTAAGTTTGGATTGTGTAAATGGTTGGTACTAATATGCATAGTTGATATGTAATGTAAGTTAATGATTGGGTTGAGAATTGTGTGAATTTGTATGTTTAGTGTGTTGAGGATTTGATGAATTGGATAATGAATATAGGTTTGTGGAATATGAATTTAAATTGTGAATTTGGGCCGGAGGTCGTGAATCTTGGGCCGGAGGCCAGAAAGAGGTAAGGAAAGTAAGTTGATGTGTATATTGTGTGATGATATAAGGGATTGGATGGATTTTAGATATTGAATGTGTGAATAATTGGTTTAATTATTGAATAATAAGGTTTGAGGAATTGAGGTGTGGAATTTGATAGTTTTGGGTGAAATTGTGTAGATGAGGTAGGTTTGGTTTTGGTTGAGTATAATTACATGAATGTGGTTAGGTTGTCGTCATTTGGATGAGGGGAAATGAATTTGGTTTGCAAATATTGGAAAAATTGGTGATTTATGTCTTTGGGTAAAAACTGATTTTTCATCAACTTCTGCGGTCCGTAATGATGACATGTCACCATGTCATGTTTTTCTATGCTTTTTCATACAAGAAATTTATAATTAGTGCTTAATTATTGTATTCTTTTGTGCTTAAATGGTATATTTCCTTGATCTTTTGATTTTATAAATTTTGTAGGAAATAAGAAGAAAAAGAAGCAAAAGAGCACAAAATAAGCTAAAAAGAAGAAAAGAGAAATTTTGGGCACATTTTAGAGTTGACGCACGCTTTGGAACCTTAGGCCACGCTTTTAAAAGCGTGGTCCATTACCATGAAGCCATGGCATGATATATATGCCTTATGCATGCATTCAAGCCAATGAATCATGGCATTACATGAATGAACGTTCAAGTTCATTAATTAGCATTGCTAATAAAAATTAATGCATGTATAAAGCATTTGATCATTAAAGAATGAATGCTACGTTAATACATTGGCATTAATTAATAAAGCCAATAAAAGGATGCAATATTAAAGCCAATTGGCTAAAGAATATATCAAGCCCTTTCAACGTTAATGCAATTGGCTTTATTAATTAATTAATGAATGGATGCATGATTTTTAATTGCCAATGAATAAATGAATGAGCATTAGCATTCATGGGCATTCTCAAGCAAGGAAGCAAGGCTGAAGATGCCCAAGTTTGCGCCAATGTTTGCCTCAAACTTGGAGGCAAACGTTGGTGCAACAATTAGCCCTGGAGGAAGCCAACGTTTGCGTCCAAGTTTGCCTCAAACTTGGAGGCAAACGTTGGCATAGCATTTGTACCAGGGGAGGCCAATGTTTGCGACCAAGTTTGCCTCAAACTTGGAGGCAAACGTTGGTGAAAAGTATACACCAGGGAAGCCAACGTTGGTGAAAAGTATACGTCCCAGGGGAGGCCACGTTTGCGTCCAAGTTTGCCTCAAACTTGGAGGCAAACGTTGGCGCCAAATGTTATCTTGGAAGGAGCACGTTTGAGTTCAAGTTTGACCCCAAACTTGAACTCAAACGTGAATGACAGACAAAAACCTTTCTGCATAATTTCAGCAATCCAACGTTTGAGTTGAAGTTTGCCTCAAACTTTGACTCAAACTTAAAGGCTCCAAAGTCCATTATGCAAACAAGTTTCTTCTTAAGACCAAGAACAATCAACAGATGCCATCTTCAACCCAAAGCCAAAGCAAGCAAAGGCCATTATCATCACTCAAAGGCACAAGAGATAGATAAAATAGGAATTTCATTTAATTGTAATTTGTCTTTAATTTCACTTTCATTTTCATTTTCATTTTGTAAAAAGCCAATATAAGACATCATTTTCATTTTAGAAAAAAAGGCTGGAATAGAGAGCATTAGAGGCTGGCTCCATTAAGGAGTAGTAGGAGTGGGATTTGAGAGCTCTCTCTTAGTTTTCATTTTTGTTTTCAATCTTGGGTGGAGAATTGAAGAAATTCTGTTTCAATCTCACCTTGAGAATTCTCTCTGTTTGCTCGTCTGTATAATTTCAGTGAATTTTGATTTGAATCTAAATTGTTCTTACTGCTTTCTTCTCTATTTTCTTCTTCAATTATTCTCTGTTGGATCAAGGAAGGAATTGAGATCTAGACTTATTTTCTAGTCTCATTGGTTTCCTGAGATCTTGAATTTCTCCTTTAGATTTTACAATTGAGCTAAATTTAAATTCTGTTTTAATTCTCCTGCACTTCTTCATTTTCGTTTTGGTATTAAATCAATCTGTTTCAGAATTTCATAACCTGAGAGTTCTTTAATTTACTGCACTTCTTATTTTTCAGCTCTGTTTTAATTCCCAGCACCCAATCCCTTTTACTTTTCCTGCAATTTAACTCTTCGGCAATTGTTCTAAGTTCTATTTACTGCTTTCATTTAAATTTCTAGTTGCTTGATCTATTGCTTTCTTTAATTTCCAGCACCCAGCCCCCTTTACATTTATGCAATATACATTTTTTGTCATTTAAGATTTTGCCAATTTACATTCCTTGCCCTTTACGTTTATTGTCATTTACTTTCTGCCATTTATATTTCACTACAATTTACTTTCTGTTGATCAACGTCACATAATTCACTCAATGTTAGCTTGACTAAACTCATCACCCACTAAAGTTGCTTGATCCATCAATCCCTGTGGGATCGACCTCACTCTAAGTGAGTTTTACTACTTGATGCGACCCGGTATACTTGCCGGTGAGTTTTAGGTGTTGGAATTCGTTTTTCCAAAAAAATCCATCAAGTTTTTGGCGCCGTTGCCGGGGATTGATTTAGATCAACAATGATTAAGTGGGTGAGAAGTCTAGATCAAGCATTTTTTTATTTTTGTTCTCTGTTTTAAGTTGAAACCAAGGTGTTTGTGTTTTTTGCCTCACTAAGAAATTCTTTCTCTGTGACATGAATTTCAATTTTCATTGATGTTGCATTTTACAAAATACAAATGGAGTTCAACTCATCTTATGGTCAAACAAAATTTTATGGGATATCACCCACCATCATCAATCTCTAATGGTGGCTGGGAATATCACCAAGAAAATACAAATTCTAAGCACTCCAATCCATGGAGATTTGCTTCAGAGACACAAGATGAGCAAGAAAACCATATGGGATATTTTCCTCCACCACAAAATGATGAAAGTCATGATTCTAATGGTGGCTGGGAAGGGAATTCTAATGCTCCATATGATATTCATCCAAAGATATCATCACTTGACCATGCTTCAACAGAAAGCCCCTTTCAAAACTCACCACCTACACAAACTTCCATGAACCACTTAAGGTTCTCAAAGCTTGAGTCCATGCTCAAAAGATATAAGGAGAAGACAACAAAAGTTTGGAAAGAACAAGAGAACTCCCTCAAAAACATGGAAGTGCAGTTAGCTCAACTGTTGAGTGCAACGAAGAAGGAGGAAAAACAAAAGGAAGAGGTGGTGGAAATATTTGAACCTGAAATTGCATTTGAAGTGATAATAGAACATGAAGATTCCCTCCCAAAGGACTTAATGGAAAGTTGTGAAGAAGGAATGGAGGAGGACAATCAAGAGAAGTCAAACTCAAGTGAAGCAGAAAATCACATGAAGGAAGGGCTCATGGAACCACCAATTCAAGAGGCTCTTAATTAAGAAATCACTCCAATAATCACACAACCACCAATTCTTGAATTCAAGGAAGTGAAGGCAATTAACAAAGGCAACGAAAAGAGGATTGTGACTAAGATACCAAGGACAACATTCAAGAAGAGGTCAACCACAAGCAATCCAACCCTTGGACCACTAGCAAGCAAGCTCAATCAAGCCATGTACAAAAGAAGGCTTGTTGAGAGGAAACCAAGAGAGGGGACAATAGCTGAAACTTCTCCCCCCTTGAGGTCATTTCTCTTAACAAACTAGAAGAAGAGAAAGAAAGTGAAGAACAACATGTCAAGCTAATAACACTAAAAGAGCACTTGTTGGGAGGTAACCCAACCATAGGTAACATTTCTTCTCTGCTTTGTTTTCTTTCTGTGCTTTGTTTACATTCAATAAATTGGCATATGGTTACATTCTAAGTTTGGTGTTGCCCTGCAATAAACTGTTTTCCATCTTCATGGATGATTGCATCAATTTTACATGGAAATGTCACACTAAGATTCTAAGTTTGGTGTGCCACTTAATTTTCTATGCAAGTCATCCAGCAGCACCACTTGTTTGTATAATCACAATGCCTCTGCAGTTTTATTTTTCTCTTTTGATTTAACACTTTTTCATGCTTTAGTTATTTTTCTGGTTTTTTTAAATGCTTTCCTCTAGTTTGCTTATTAACTGTCTTTGTTAGTACATCACCAAGAGATCCTTATTCATGACAGATTCTTGGCTTGGTGATTGTATTTAACAGATAACAATTTCATTTGCATAGTTTTAATTCAAATAAATTGACATATGATTGCATTCTAAGTTTGGTGTTGCTATGCAACAAAATTTGGTTCCAATTCTTACAAGATACTTGCATTAATTTCAAGTGAAAGTGTCACACTAAGTTTGGTGTGCCACTTGTCTTTTATGCAACGTATTGTGCTCACCTTCTTAAGTTTGCAATCACAATATCTTTGTCTCTTGTGCCTTGATTTTTATCTTTAATTCTACTTGCTTAGAACACATGTACCACTAATATTTCATTGTGTAAGACATTCATGATCCATCTTAGCCCCATAGCCATTGTTCTAATTGTTGCTTGAGGATGAGCAAGCATTCTGCATTCTGCAAGGGAAAGAAGAAGAATAGAGGAAAAAGGACAACAATAATGAAGATGAACTACAAGGTTGTAGAGTTCCTTTTCTTCTCATTTGTTAATAATGAAGATGAACTACAAGGTTGTAGAGTTTCTTTTCTTCTCATTTGTTTCCAGCATTTAAATTGCATGATTGTCATCATCTTTTCTATTTACATGTGTGTATGAATAAAGCATAGCTTGAACTTTGATTTGCAATATGCTGCGGTGCCATTATGACTACCAACTTGAGTTTTGTGAGTTCAAAAGCAATAAAGCATCATGATCATAAACAAACAAGGAATAAAAGAAGAACTTAGCATGTGCATACAAGTATTGGAAAGCAAGTATGATTAATTGTTGCTCAATTGCATTAGACTGTATTTAATTGAAGTTTTCATCTAGGACATTTTGTGAAATCTTTTGAAGTCATAAAAACCTTGAAAAAGCAATTGCAATTAAGACAGGAAAAGAAAAAGGGAAAGAATGAGAAAGCTGAAGCCTCTGAGTACCAATGAAAATTTAATTGTTAAGTACTTGTGGTGTTTATGTATAAAGTAAAATGCTTGAAAACAAAACACTTAGAAGTCAAGGCTAGGCTCAAGTACAAAAAGCAGTCCCTCAAAGCTCAAGGCTCTGAGCATCAATGATTAGAGAATAAAGATAAAAAACAAATGAGCTTAATGAAGCCCTCTAATTAAATGCTTGTGGTGTTTATGTATCAAGTGGTAAAACTTGAAAATAAAGCACTTAGAGTTGTAGTTTTGTTATCAACTCATGGGGCAAAGCACCCAAAAGGATAAGCTAATAAGAAAATCAAAAGCTTGTTTCAAGGAAAAAAATTATAAGAAAAAGATTTCATAAATTGTAGCTTGCATTGAAAACTAGCTTACTATGAACATTGAGTTGCTATTCTTCTTACCTTGGATTGTCAATTTTTATTGCATGATTCTTTTCTTGCTTGGGGACAAGCAAGGTTTAAGTTTGGTGTTGTGATGACATGTCACCATGTCATGTTTTTCTATGCTTTTTCATACAAGAAATTTATAATTAGTGCTTAATTATTGCATTCTTTTGTGCTTAAATGGTATATTTCCTTGATCTTTTGATTTTATAAATTTTGTAGGAAATAAGAAGAAAAAGAAGCAAAAGAGTACAAAATAAGCTAAAAAGAAGAAAAGAGAAATTTTGGGCACATTTTGGAGTTGAGGCACGCTTTGGAACCTTAGGCCACGCTTTTAAAAGCGTGGTCCATTACCATGATGCCATGGCATGATATATATGCCTTATGCATGCATTCAAGCCAATGAATCATGGCATTACATGAATGAACGTTCAAGTTCATTAATTAGCATTGCTAATAAAAATTAATGCATGTATAAAGCATTCGATCATTAAAGAATGAATGCTACGTTAATACATTGGCATTAATTAATAAAGCCAATAAAAGCATGCAATATTAAAGCCAATTGGATAAAGAACATATCAAGCCCTTTCAACGTTAATGCAATTGGCTTTATTAATTAATTAATTAATGCATGCATGATTTTTAATTGCCAATGAATAAATGAATGAGCATTAGCATTCATGGGCATTCACAAGCAAGGAAGCAAGGCTGAAGATGCCCAAGTTTGCGCCAACGTTTGCCTCAAACTTGGAGGCAAACGTTAGCATAGCATTTGTACCAGGGGAGGCCAACGTTTGCGACCAAGTTTGCCTCAAACTTGGAGGCAAACGTTGGCATAACATACATACCAGGGGGGCCAACGTTTGCGACCAAGTTTGCCTTAAACTTGGAGGCAAACATTGGTGAAAAGTATACGTCCCAGGGGAGACCACGTTTGCGTCCAAGTTTGCCTCAAACTTGGAGGTAAACGTTGGCGCCAAATGTGATCTTGGAAGGAGCACGTTTGAGTTCAAGTTTGACCCCAAAATTGAACTCAAACGTGAATGATAGACAAAAACCTTTCTGCATAATTTCAGCAATCCAACGTTTGAGTTGAAGTTTGCCTCAAACTTTGACTCAAACTTAAAGTCTCCAAAGTCCATTATGCAAACGGGTTTCTTCTCAAGACCAAGAACAATCAACAGAGGCCACCTTCAACCCAAATCCAAAGCAAGAAAAGCCCATTATCATCACTCAAAGGCACAGGAGATAGATAAAATAAGAATTTTATTTAATTGTAATTTGACTTTAATTTCACTTTCATTTTCATTTTTATTTTGTAAAAAGCCTATATAACACATCATTTTCATTTTAGAAAAAAGGCTGGAACAGAGAGCATTAGAGGCTGGCTCCATTAGGGAGTAGTAGGAGTGGGATTTGAGAGCTCTCTCTTAGTTTTCATTTTTGTTTTGAATCTTGGGTGGAGAATTGAAGAAATTCTGTTTCAATCTCATCTTGGGATCTCTTTGTTTATTTTTCTGCATAATTCTAGAAACTGTGATTTGGATCCAAGTTTCTTTACTGCTTTCATCTTTTATTTCTTCTGCAATTTGTTCTTCTGCTTCTTTTGCAATTGTTCTTTGTTGGATCAAGGAAGGAATTGAGATCTAGACTTGTTCTCTAGTCTCATCCAACCCCTGAGATCTTCAACTTTCCTTTAGCTATTGCAATTGTGCTGCATTTTACTTTCTGTTTGGTTCCTCAATTCAGTTTACATTAATCTTACTGCAAATCTCATTTACATTTCCTGCACAATTTTAAATTCCTCTGCAATTGCTCTAAAATCCTGATTCACTGTAATTTTGCTTCTCTGTTTACATTGCTCTCAATTTACTTTCCTATAATTTAAGCTTTCTGCAAGAGTTCTAAGCTTTGATCTATTGCTTTCTTTAATTTCCAACACCCAGCCCCCTTTACTTTTTATGTAATTTACCTTTCTTGCTCTTTAAGATTTTGCTCATTTACTTTCTGCAACTTTTAATTCACTGCCATTTACTTTTTGTTGGCTACATTCCATCAAATTTCAACTCAATGTTAGCTTGCCTAAACTAATCACCCACTAAAGTTGCTTGATCCATCAATCCCTGTGGGATCGACCTCACTCTAAGTGAGTTTTACTACTTGATGCGACCCGGTATACTTGCCGGTTAGATTTGTGTGTTTGGAATTCGTTTTCCAAAAATACACATCAAGTAACTCAGCCCACAGAGTTAGGAATTCTTCAAAACTAGAATTTTATGAAAGTTTATTCAATGATCTTTCCAACGGTTCTGGAATAGTTGAAAAAGGAATTTTGTAGAAGAACTTATATGTGTCAGAAGTTTGGGGTTTGAATATTTAATCTTGAGGCTTTTCAACTTAGTAAAATTTTTGGTAAAACGTACTCCGACGCGCACGCCTGGCCGACGAGCACGCGTCACTCACGATTTTTACCCTCTCACGCGTGCCCCTGGCCGACTCGTACGCGTCGCTGCATTGATGCAAATCCCAGTAAAAGATCCAAAGAGTTGCGCTGGTACTGTGCTGGGTTTGTGCGCTGAGCACAAAATGCACCCACGCGTACGTGTCACTGACGCGCACGTGTCGCGCTACCTTTCTACTTCCCATGGGTATGCATGGACGACGCTCACCCGTCACTTCCTTTTTCTGCTTCCCATGCGTGCGCATGGGCGACGCGCACGCATGACCCTGTTTGTAGCAAAAGTTGAACTTTGAGTTTTTAAAGCCGAATTTCAGACTTCTAAGCTTCAATTTTCATCTTCTAAGTCCTAAATCTTTATAGTATGTCTAGTAATGAAAAGAAGCTAGGACATGTGGTAACTTGTGGATGAAGTAAAGTGAGAATGAATGATGAATGATGAGTACTGATGATTGTATGAGTTGCTGAGGGTGATGATGGAAGTGCGGTGTATGCCGTGAGCCAAATGGCTGTATTCAATATTGATTATTGGTTCGTTTTGGGTTATGTTATGAGCCGGATGGCTATGATAAATATTGATTTATGGTTGGAAATGAAAATATGACTTTGAATGATTGTTTTATCTTGAGCTCTCTTTCTCAAAAGTGCGACCCCAGAGAGATGAAGGAAGGTGAGGATCCCCTTCCTTGTTCCTCCAGGTATTGTAAAATCGCCCCCAGCAAGATGGTGAGAGGTTAGGATCTCCTCCTTGGTTTCTCCTGGGCATATGAGAACAACCTCCTGGGTAGATGCAAGGGTTGTGCTTACGCCCCACTTGCTCCAGGTTGGTTAGTACAGAGGCTCCCTGGGTAGACGCAAGGTTATGGTTTTACCCCACTTACTCCGGGATGTGGTGAGATAAACCTGCTTGGGTAAATGCAGTGGTATTATTCCACTTGCTCCAGGATGTGGTGAGATATACCTGCCGGGATGTGGTGAGATATACCTGCCTGGGTAGATGCAGTGGCATTGATCCACTTGCTCCGGGATGTTGTGAGACATACCTACCTGGGTAGATGCAGTGGAGTGGGTCAGCTTCACTTGCTCTAGGTTGAGACCCAAGATTCTGCTAATCCTATGTCGTAAGTGTAGCCAGACACTGTTAAAGTTCCAGATGAGCTCGCCCCCATGGATAAACACCGTTCTGGGTGTTGTGTGATTATGATTATGATTGTGGATAACTCAAGTTGGGGATGCATGATAGATGGACAGTCCAATGGTTAGCTACCAGGACTTGTCGGCTTGGCTTTATAACCGACAGATGAGACTCATCAGCCATAGGGCAAGCATACATCATTTGCATATGTTTGAATTATTTGGGTTTGCCTATTTGTTTTGGATTGCTATATCTTATATGCTATATTACCTGATTATGTGCTACTTATTTTACTTGTACCTTATTGTGTATTACTTGCCTGTATTGCTTGTGTTTGTACAACTGAGAGGTCCCTCATGTTGGTGTCGTTTGACGCTGAGGGGTGTTCTTGATGAGACGAGTTGATGATGTAACTAAATAATGATGATGATTACTGAATGGGATAATTTGAGCTCCCTGGGTAGACGCAGTAAAGTGATTTCACTTGCTCTAGGTGAGGATATGAGGTAACGATATAGAATTGCTGAGAAAGAATGGCCGGGGATGGTTTCATTCATAATTCTGATTGGGAATTGTCGGACAGTTAGAAAGTTGGGAAGCATGAGGAATATGAATCAGATTTAGCATTCTGTTATGACAGTTGCCTATTTATGGATTAGAGAGAACATAGGATGAATGTTTGGTGAAAGGAAGTTTAGGATGCTTAGTGAGTTTTTATTACAATGCATTGTATTTATTTGGCACTTTTACCGTACTGGGAACCCATGGGTCAGGGGTTCTCATTCCGTATATATCCCGTGTTTTTAGGATGCAGGTCTAGGTGCTCAGAAGTGAGCTGTGGTTCATCTGAGGGATGGCAAAGATCTTTAAACTCTCTATTTTATATTTTACATAGAATCTCTCCACCTTTATTTTGAAAAGCTTTCTTATGTATTGAACTCTTCTGAACTTGCCTATAGAGGCTTTTATGTTTCTTTTGGGATAGATTAGGAGATACTATTGTCAACTACTTTCATACCGTACCCTAGTCGGCCTAGACTTCGCGGGTCGCGACTAGTGGCTATTTACTCATGTTATATATCTATATATTGTTCTTCTCTTACTCTCCTTCATGCCTTTATCTGTACATCGCTTTCGACTTCACGCTTTATCTTTTAGTTGTCGATGCGTGAGTGATACGACTTCGTAATTTTATTTTTACTCTTTTCAGGCTTCTCGATTAATACTCCTTTTAATTTTACTTATAATTATGTATTAAAAATCCACTTGAGAGTTGTACCACCGTAATATCATTGACTTATGACTCGAGCATAAGGATTTGAATATTAGGGTGTTACAATTTTTCTTTCTTAAGAATTTTCGAAAATATCAGCATTAGTCTTTGTTAAATTTGAGAATAGTTCATGTAATTAGAAATTTAGGAGGAATTTATTTTCAAGCTGTTGTTCAAGTGAGATAGCTCTCTTTAGAATTACAGGAACTCATGTAGAATAAGGGTCATACTCTCTTTCCTTAGAATTGAATCAATATATTAATTAAAATGGAAGAATAATAATCTTAATCTATAGAAATAAACTGAGCTCCTTACCTTAAACAAGAGATTTAGTTGCTCATAACTTACAGAGACAATAGGGTTCTTAAAAGAGCGAAAACAGAAGAAAGAAGCTCTAGGATACAAGAGATCTTTTATCTTTTAAACTAACCTAATTTGATATGGAAATAAAATAATATATTAAATCCTAAAACTAAAAGATATTATTTGTAAATAAAAATTACAAAAAGAAAATAAAATATTGATAATAATTGCTAAATCCACTTGAGAGGACCAAAGAGGAGGGAATTCGGATTGTTGCTAGCATTAAACGCCATATTGGGCCTTTAACGCCCCAAATGGGGCAGGCTTATGCATGCTTGTATCCCCTACTAGAGCTAAACGCCAACTTGGCATTTAGCGCCCAATGGGGGGGGTTCTGCTAGCTTTTCTGTTTTTAGCTCCAAGCTTTGCCAAATTGTCCCGAATTTCACCTGAAATCATAAAAACACTAAAACAACTCAAAGTAGCATCCAAAGAGGTTTTTGCACTAAATTCAAGTAAAACTAAATAAAATCTAATTAAAAACAACTGGAAAATTCTAAGAAAAATGGTACAAGATGCTGACGCATCACAACACCAAACATAAAATGTTGCTTGTCCTTAAGCAACCAAAACAATATAGGACCAAGAAGAGAAAATGCTTAAGACTTGACTTGTCATTTATGCTCAGGTCTAGTTACTGAGTGATGCTAATGACACTCTAACTCTGAATAACTTCGGCATCTCACAGTCCTTTGAAGCTCAGAAATATTGGTATCCTTCAGAACTAGAACTCGAATGATATTATATATTCTCTTCCTTAGGCTCTAATTGCTTCTTGAACAAAGCCTTTTCTTTTCTTTTCTTGGTGCTTTGCACCTTGAACCTGGCCGTGACTCTAAGTGTTTTGTCTTCAAGCTTAACTTGATACAACAATACCACAAGCACTTAACTAGGGAACTCTTTTCAATTTTAATTTTTTTCTTTTTATTTCTTCCAGACAGTGGTGCTTAGAGCCTTAGACATACTCTGGACATTGGCCGCCTCACATAAGCGGGAGATGAGGTAAGGAAAGGCTAATTTAGAGAAGGTGGAGGTCTTTGATGCGATGCCGTATATCTCCAGAGGGATCACCTGATGAACTTCCACCTCATTGCCAAGTATAATGTAGTGAATCATCACAGCTCACCTCACAGTGACCTTGGACTGGTTACTAGTGGGTAGGATGGAGCGTTGAATAAACTCCAACCATCCTCTAGCAACTAGCTTCAGATCATTCCTTCTCAGCTGGTATGTCGGCCCTTGGTGTCCTTCCTCCACTATGCTCTGGGGAGGCTTATATCCTTGAGAACTTGATCTAATCTTGGGTCAGCTCTGACTCTCCTATTGTAGGAGTGAGGGTCATCTTTGGATGGAGGCAGCTAAAGTATCTCCCTCACTCTTCCCATTCCAAACTGAAGGGTCTTCCCTCGGATCATGGTGCGCCAAGTCTTGAACTCAGGATGCTTATTCTTGTGCTTGACTGTCATCCACAAATTTTCATAGAACTCTCTGACCCTCAAAACTCCTACTTCAGTTACAGGGTTGGCCAGAATTTCCGAACCCCTATTTCGAATTTGTTCCTGAATTTCAGGATACTCATCAGCTTTCAAGTCGAACTTCACCTCGATTATCACTTTGTTTTTGCTAACAATCTTATAATAGTGCTCCTCATGAATCTTAGTATAAAATCGGTGGAGCTCATGTTAGATTGTGGAGGAAGCCTTTTCTTTCTTTTTTCTTGAAGACGATACTCCAACTTTTGGTGCCATAGGGAGTGTGAGGAGAGTAAAAAGAAGAGTGCCCTGACACTAAACATGAAATGTTTGCTCGTCCTCGAGCAAAGAGGAGAGAGAATTGAAAGATAGAGGGAGAGACGAAAGGGAGAATGAAGGGGTGAGGAGAGGTGAGAATTGAAGTGAAATTTATAGGGTTGGGGGATTCAATTTTCAGTCATGTGGGAGGCTGGAAAAAAATAGAGTGAATTTTGATGGATGGAGATATGTTATGAAGAGATATGAGTAGGATGTGGGGAGATATGGTATGAAAATAATTGGGACATAGAGAATTTGATGGAGGAGAATGAGTAGTGAAAGAGGAAGAAAGAGAAAAAAATAAAAAAGATTTGATATGAAAAGATATGAGTAGAATTTAAGAGATTTGGTATGAAATTGAACCCCTTGGAGGCGCTAAATGCCCAAGTGAGAGTGATTTGCCCCCCTGGTGGCGTGAAATACCACTGTTGGTGTTAAATGCCAGACCTTTTTTTATCACCCCTGGGGGTGCTAAAACATGAAAGAAACACCCATTAAACACCCAAAATGCTCCCACTCTGGCGCTAAACGCCCTCCTGGCGTTTAGCGCCACCAACACGTCTTTTCCAGGGTGTTCTGTTCTTCTGTCTAAATCTTTCTGTCCCTGTTCTAGGTGCTGTACATGATCACAAATATTAGAAAACCTAAGAAAACTCTAAAGAAGCAATGAAAAATGGAAGGAAATCAAACTAAAGTAGGACTGAAATAAAATAAAAATAAACTAAAGGATACTTATGGTTGGGTTGCCTCCCAACAAGTGCTTCTTTACTGTCATTAGCTTGACATTCATATCTGCTATGTCAGCAGATGGGTGGATCTTTGGTGATCAATCTCATCCCCAAGATAATGTTTTACCCATTGGCCATTGACCATGAATTTACTGTCTAAAGTCCTATCTTGAAGTTCCACATGACGACAGGGAAACACTCCAGTGACCATAAAGGATCCTGGCCATCTTGACTTAAGCTTCCTAAGAAAGAGCTTGAGTCGAGAATTGAATACTAAAACCTTTTCGCCAGGCTCAAATACTCTTGAAGCTATCTTCCTATTTTAACACTCTAACTTTTAGCACCTCATGATCGTACTAAAAGCTCAGGCGTTACTTACCTCTAAACCTTTTTATTCTATACCATTTTTAATTAATATTGAGCCTTCACAAATATGAACTAAAACTTTCACCAAGAAAACGAATAGTCGATACTTTAAATCATTTAATCACAAAATTATATATATCCACGTAGCATTATATACATACACTTACTCAAAGATCCTCAAATACAATTCCTACCCCTTTAAAAACTAAAATAATAAATGACGAGGGGAAAATAAAATCTAAGAACTCAACTCGTAAATATAATCTTGTATGCTCCTGTAGCTCTGCACTAAACCTTCATACCTGTAGCTGACAACGGTGGAAATAGGGGGTAAGAACTGGAGAGTTCTTAGTAGGGTCGGGGTGTAGAGTTATATTCATTTTATATATATTTGGTCCGCAATAACAATCAACAAAGTACAATCTAATTCAGCAATTATAGAACACAGAATCCAATCACAAGCACACAGAATCATAGAAATCACAAACAAGTATGCGCAAACAAGTATGATACATGTCTAGTCCTATACAGGCCATGAGCTCATGTGTCTGTTTGTTGCCCGATTCCCGACACTGGTCCTGAGATAAGCGTCTTGTACAACTGTCCTTATCTCAGCCAACGTCCCCTCCATGAGCGTTACGTATCGCCGTCCTCATAGGGGAACCTTCTTTTTGGTCTCCATGATAAACCCCATTTGGAGGGTTTATCTTGTGTTGAATTTAGAGGGTTTTATCATTTTTTCCCACATTTATTCAATGAAATACCATGGTTTTGTAAATTCTCCCTTAATTGTGCTTAAGAGTGAAAACATATTTTTTAGGTCTTAGAATAGCTAAATTTAATTCACCTTGAATCCATTAGATGCCTTGATATGTTTGTTAAGTGATTTTAGATTTAGGAGGCAAATATTGGATCAAGGAAATGAAGGAATAGCATGTAAAAAAGGAGAACTCATGAAGAAATGAAGGAATTGCAAAAGCTGTCAAGCCGACCTCTTCGCACTTAATCGACTATAACTTGAGCTACAGAGGACCAAATGACGCAGTTCTAGTTGCGTTGGAAAGCTAACATCCAGGGCTTTGAAATGATATATATATTTTCCATAGTTGCACCCCGCATAAAGGCACACACGTACATGGTACACGTACGCGCCGATGGTTACACATGATTCACTTAATGCAACTCGTGGCCAGCGATTATAGAAGCCTTGTAGGCCCCATCCAACTCATTTCTGATGCTATTTAACCCAAGGATTGAAGATGGATGGGGCATCTAGTTTGTTAGTGAGTTTTATTTTAGTTTTATCATGCTTTAGTTAGTTTCTAGAGAGAGAAACTCTCTCTTCTCTCTAGAATTAGGAGTAGGTTAGATCTAGATTAAAAAATCTTAGATCTAGGTTAATTTCATGCTTTGATCTACTTTTTGCTTTGTAATTCTTCTTCTTCTACATTTCCTCTTTTTAGTTTTGCATTTAATTCATGTAATTCTTTACTTTTATGTTGATGCACTTTTGTTCTTCTATTTCTCTTTAATGCAATTTATGTTTTCATGTTCTTTTATTGTTCATTTGATTTGTTGTTGTTTAATTCCTTGTAATTGAGTAGAGTAGATTTACTTTCCTTGCAATTTTACTATGTTTTTCTTTTATGCCTTCCAAATGTTTGATAAAATGCTTGGTTGGATTTTAGAGTAGAATTTTATGCTCTTGGCTTGGGAAGGTAACTTAGGAACTCTTGAGTTACTAATGTCCAAGTTATTAACGATTGGGAGCCATTAACTCTAGATCTCACTAATTGAATTGGTGGAGAACTAGGACTTATGGACTTGGATTGATATAGCTCACTTGACTTTTCTCTACTATTAGTTAGGGGTTGACTTAGTGGGATTGATCCTTGCCAATTCTCATGTTGTGGTTAGTGATAGGGATAGAGATCCTTGACCACCAACCTTTGCCAAGACCTTTTAGTTGTTAGTTTATTTTCATTGCCATTTACATTTCATGTCTAATATCTCAAAAACCCCAAAACATACTCCATAACCAATAACAAGACACTTTATTGCAATTTCTAGGGAGAACGACCCGAGGTTTAAATACTTCAGTTTATAAATTTTTGTATGAAAGGATTATTTGTTAAACTATATTGCGACGAGACTTCATTTGTGAATTCTAAACCGTAAAAAATCCAATCATCAAAATGGCACCGTTGCCGGGGAGTTGCAATGGTGTTGTGTTATTGGTTATTGTATATATGTGAATAGTGTGAATATGTTTGCTTTTGTTAGCTCTTGCTAGTTTTAGGATTTGGTTTTCTTTGTTTCTTATTTGATTTTATTTTCTTTTTCTTTTGTTATCATGAATTCTCATTTTGGCTATGAGTTTGGTTCTAACTATGTTGTAATAAATGAGGACTATAATGAGAATGTGTATCAAGGATGGGATAACAAAAGGTGGGAGGAGCCATATGCATATGATCAATCCTCATGGCAACAACCTCTACCAATGCACTATGAAGAAGAGCCATTCTAGGATGTATATCAACCCAATGGCTATGGTGAATCTCCTTGTGACTTTCAAGAACCACCACCATATGCCTATGAGCCATATCCTCAACATAATCCTCAACCATACTCACAAGCCTCTTTTCACCAAACACTTTCATATGACCCCAATCCATATCTATCCTACCAACCACCTTTTGAATCATATGATCCATACATGGAACCACCATTCCAATACCAACACTCCCAAGAACCACCTCAATATACACCATCATACCCTTACTAAGAAGAACTACCTTCCTATTATGAACCCTTTCTCCAAGACAATGAACCCTCTTATCCACCCCAATCCTCAATGGATGAAATCCTTGGCCTTATACTTCAAGGGCAAGGAGAAATGCAAAGGGAGACACTAGAATTTACGGCTACCTTGACCAAGGTAGTAAGCACTTTAGCCTTCCAATGCTTGAGCACTCAAAGCACTCCCATGGTCACATGTGGAGAATTAGTTGAAGAGCATAGCATGAAGGAGAGATTGGAAACCCCGGTGGGTGATGAGGGATGCCACTTTGTGTTAGAACAATTGGAGGAGCCTATGATCATTGAAGAAAAGGAAGAAGTGGTTGAAGACTTAGGAGATGCAGAACCTCCTTGGGAACCTAGAGTTGAAGAGAACCTCTCCAAGGCGATTGAATTGGATATTGAGGAGGAGAGTGCACAACCTCTAAAACAATTTTTGAATGAAGACTTGGAAGGAATAAAGCAAGAATTGAGTTCCCTTGGTGATGAAGATCATGCATCCAACCTTCTTGGTGGTCTATCCTTTGAATTTGAAGAACCTTCACCCAATGAGATGGAAAGTAATGTGGAGATAGATTTCTCTCAACCTCCCATTTATGATTTGAGTGATGGAGAAGAGGTAGATGAAATTGATGAACAAAAGGTTGAAATTGAAGAAAGTTGTCAAGAGGTGGAGGTAGTCAAAAAAGAACACAAGGGAGTAGAGCTTACAAGCACATTGGAGATACCTCTCCCCAAGCCACCACCATCCATTCTTTCATTCATGTGGGTAAATTCCTTATACTTAAGCTTTATTATTCCCCTTGAATATGGTTTGCTAGAGACGGATGGTCAAGTTAGATATATTTGTGGCTTTAAGAGCAAAAGAGAGATGGCTAGTGGTTGGAAAATCATTCTAGGTGCATGATGGCTACACGTTCAAAGCTTAATTGCAACGGTTGGTGTAGAACTAGATTGCTTGGGTCTAGAATATTGTTTGGTTGCTTAAATGAGAATTCCAAGATTATGTCACCCAAATGGAATAATGATAATCAACTCAAAGATGGGTGTAGAAATAAGATATAGGATCCCCGCATACATGAGGATCAACTTTGGGAGCCCATAGTCTATGAAGAACTCCATCAAAGCTTAGAAGAATTGAACTTAAAGAATGGAGCTCATTGGAAATGCAAGCATTGGTGGATGTTCAAGGATGGCTTTAAGCACAAGCCACCTTGAGAGGAGCTCCCCATATGTCTAACTTAAAAACAATAAACAAAAGTGCTAGGTGGGAGACACCCCACCATGGTAAACTCTTTTCATTTTCTCTTTTGTAAATATTGGTAGAATTGGTTTGATTTCATGTTTTGTTTTGTTTATTTGGTAGTTTAGTATGTTGAATAAGGTTTTATGGTGTCTGGGTAGCTGTTTGGGGGTTTAGAATGCTTAGATTGGTGCCAAAACATAGAAAAATTTTGAAAAATAGAGCACCATCCACGCGCACGCATACGTGGCGCGTATGCGTGGATGCAAAAATTCCCCCCCAGCCAAAAACCCGAGAGTTAGGCCTGCATTCTGCGAACATTGGGCCTAAGGCACAAACCAACCCATGCGTACGCGCACCTGGTGGGTACGCGTCCTTGATTCTATTTGCGCAACGCGCATGCACGCACGCTGTGCGCGTGTGCGCTGATAGCGCAACCTGCCCTCCTGGTAAATGTTCCAGAGAGTTGGGCCAACCTTGGGCTGACACTGTGCCCCACGTGTAATCACACACACGCGTGTGCGCACCTGGCGCGTACGCGCCCTTCTGCCAATATGCGCATCGGCGCGTAAGCGTACATGACGTGTCCGCGCCGGTAAAAAAAAAAGAGTATTTTTTCTCATCTTCCATTTCCTTTTGTCCATTGCATTTGCATACTTCTATTCTTTGCATTTTTATTTTGTTTTTATAGCTTATTTTTACTTCATTTTTTTCGAGTTTCTTATTTTAATAATGGTGTTGTATTTTCTTACTGAATTGTTGAGACTTTCTTGCATTATTTAGGTGCCTTTTGACTTGTTTGATATTGATGGGTAAATCAATGCTTCATCTTTTATGACACTTGTTTCTTTGTGCATTGATATGACCTCATATTGTCTTTCATGACCCACTTTTTACTCGTGCATCAAGTATTAGTTGATACGCCTTGGCTTATATTATTTTCTCACTCACATGCTTAGCTACCATGTAGTAGAGAACTTTACTCTTATTTGTCATTAGCTCTTGTCTATGTTCTATTTGCTTTGATATCTTTGCTGTAGGCCTAATTTTTTTTCTTTTTCTTTCCCTTTAGGTTGGCCACCAAGAGAAGGAAAAAGGAAAAGTTTCTAAATGGGGCAACAAACAAGTCATCCACACAATCTTTTGAAGAAGCTCATCAGTTGTAGTAACCCGTCTACCTTGCTCTTCTTTTCATGCACCGAGGACAGTGCAATCTTCAAGTGTGGGGAGGTCGTCCGACCGATCTCCATGGGTAACAATTTCCTTTTTCAACACTAATGTTAGATTAGTTATTGTATTGCATGATAGGTTGCATGTTAGTTAGAAATTGTACATATTCTACCACTTCTTTCTTGCTAGGACTACTTGGTTAGGGTGATGATTTTTTTTCCAAGAAAATTATTTTAGGGCACCCTACCAATTTGAAAAAATTTTTGTTGAACTTGCTTGAAAGAATTTATTTTGGAGCATGGTTTTTGGGCTAAGAACACAAGCTTGTGAGTTTTGAGCCTAATGGTGTGGTCACATCTTATAACCACTTATTTTCCTTCTTGTGTGCATTTGTTCTCTTTCTATTATTGTGATCCTTGATTTGTTTAATTCTATATGTCCACTTATTCCTTGTATTCATGCACTTATATGATTGAGGCCATCATTTCATTAGCTCACTTACCCAAATAGCCTTACCTTTTAGCTTCCATTGTTAGCCAATTTGAGCCTACGATTAACCCACTTACAAGCCTAAGGCAAAAAACAATAAATGTCCTTAATTTGGATCTTTGATTAGCCTAGGCTAGTGTGTGTGTGTATCATTCAAGTGTGGGAAAACTTGGGACATTGGGTGAATAAAAGGGTAGTTTTGTTTTTTTGTTGTAAATATCGGGAATTGGGTACATGCTCATGTGTAATAAATGTAAAACCATATGCATTGATGCTTTTGTATATATTTTACTACAAAGCAAAAAAGAAAGAAAGAAAAAAAAATGAGAAAAACAAAAGAAAAAAGAAAAAAATAAATGTGAAAAAAAAGAAAAGAAAAAAAGAAAAAAATGGAAAAAGAAAGAAAAAGAAGAAAAACAATAAAAAGGGGACCAAATGCCCCAAGTAAAACTCAATAATAATCAATGCATATGTGTTGTGATCAAGAAAAAAATGCATGAGTATGTGAAAAAGTGAAGAATGGGTAGTTAGATTTGTTTAGAATTGTATAGGTTGCTATATAGGTTAGGTGGGAAGTTTAAGGTAATCAAAGATTCAAATTTCAACTCCACTTGACCAAATATGCATCCTTACCTTGACCCTAGCCCCATTACAACCTATAAAAAGTCCTCACGATAGTTGTATGTATGAAATAAATAAATGTTGATTGTTAGATGAAAAATAAATCTTGGAAAGCATGATTAGGGAAGAATTGAGAGAATCGACCCTATACACTTGAGCGAATAGAGTGCAAACACTTCCGGTGAGGGTTCGATGCTCAAATCCTTGATTCCCCGCTTTCATGAGCGTTCTTCTTGCAAGTCTACTTGAACTTCATTTTTATACTTGAATTGGTAGGATTCATGAATCGTTATATGATCTTGGCCCTACTTGTGCATGTATGTCTTGGAGGATTGATTTATTTTTAACCAAGTAGGTAGAATCATTTTGCATTGTTGCATTCATTTAGATAGATGCATTTAGGTTATTTGCATTGAATAAATATCCATACCCCTTCTCTTATCCTTCTTGGTTTAAGAATGAGGACATGCTTGGTTTAAGTGTGGGGAGGTTGATAAACCCCATTTGGAGGGTTTATCTTGTGTTGAATTTAGAGGGTTTTATCATCTTTTCCTATATTTATTCAATGAAATAGCATGGTTTTCTAAATTCTCCCTTAATTGTGCTTAAGAGTGAAAACATGATTTTTAGGTCTTAGAATAGCTAAATTTAATTCACCTTGATTCCATTAGTTGCCTTGATATGTTTGTTAAGTGATTTCAGATTTAGGAGGCAAAGATTGGATCAAGGGAATGAAGGAATCGCAAAAGCTATCAAGCCGACCTCTTTGCACTTAATTGACCATAACTTGAGCTACAGAGGTCCAAATGATGCGGTTTCAGTTGCATTGGAAATCTAACATCCGGGGCTTTGAAATGATATAAGATTTCTCATAGGTGCACCACGCATAGGGGCGCGCACGCCCACGGTACTTGTATGCGCCGATTGTTGCACATGATTCACTTAATGCAACTCGTGGCCAGCGACTTTAGAAGCCTTGTGGGCCCAATCCAACTCATTTCTGATGCTATTTAACCCAAGAATTGAAGTAGGATGGGGCATCTAGTTAGTTAGTGAGTTTTATTTTAGTTTTATCATCCTTTAGTTAGTTTCTAGAGAGAGAAGCTCTCTCTTCTCTCTAGAATTAGGAGTAGGTTAGATCTAGATTAGAATTTCTTAGATCTAGGTTAATATCATGCTTTGATCTACTTTTCGCTTTGTAATTCTTCTTCTTCTACCTTTCCTCTTTCTAGTTTTGTATTTAATTCATGTAATTCTTTACTTTTATGTTGATGCACTTTTGTTCTTCTATTTCTCTTTAATGCAATTTATGTTTTCATGTTCTTTTATTGTTCATTTGATTTGTTGTTGTTTAATTCCTTGCAATTTAGTAGAGTAGATTTACTTTCCTTGCAATTTTACTATGTTTTCCTTTTATGCCTTCCAAGTGTTTGATAAAATGCTTGGTTGGATTTTAGAGTAGAATTTGATGCTCTTGGCTTGGGAAGGTAACTTAGAAACTCTTGAGTTACTAATGTCCAAGTTATTGACGATTGGGAGCCATTAACTCTAGATCTCACTAATTGAATTGGTGGAGAACTAGGACTTATGTACTTGGATTGATATAGCTCACTTGACTTTTCTCTACTATTAGTTAGGGGTTGACTTAGTGGGATTGATCCTTGCCAATTCTCATGTTGTGGTTAGTGATAGGGATAGAGATCCTTGACCACTAACTCTTGCCAAGACCTTTGTAGCTATTAGTTTATTTCATTGTCATTTACATTTCATGTCTCTTATCCCAAAAACCCCAAAACATACTTCATAACAAATAACAAGGACACTTCATTGCAATTCCTAGGAAGAATGACCCGAGGTTTAATACTTCGGTTTATAATTTTAGGGATTTGTTTTAGTGACAAAAAAAATTTTGTATGAAAGGGTTATTGTTGGTTTAGAAACTATACTTTACAACGAGAATTTATTGTGAATTCTAAACCTTAAAAATTCCATTCATCACTCTACTGAGCCATACGCAACGCCGTCCTCACTGAGCCGTCCTTATAGTATCAAGTGAGCATTACGCATCGCCATCCTCAGTAGACACTTGGCATTTAGGCCTAACATCAATCAATTTATTTTCAATCATCGCTCTCTACTTTATTGCGGTAGAGATCCCTTTAATTAATACCTTCTTTTCTATCTGCTCTACTGTTGCAGAGATCATTTCACTTAATACATCCTTCTCTTTTTGTTCTTTTTCTTTTAAAACCAAAATCAACTCTTTGTGACATTCTCCAAAACCTTTTAAAACAATTTTGCTTAAACCAATTCTTCTTTCAAAAGACAAAAGGAAACTATTTATTAGTTAAACCTGTCAGGAAGGCCTTTAGACTTTAGGGGAGCAACAACCAATCTCATTTTCTTGAGTTCATTATAAATCCTTAACAAATTATTGTTTTCTTAAACTGAATTTAATCAAATAAAGTTTCTAAATCAAATCAAAATCAAATCATACAAATTAAAAGTTTCGAAGCAACTTCAAAACTAAAACCAATCCCAGTTTCATCCTTAAAACTAATTCTTTAACTTTTGCCAAGACGTCGCAAAACAAAATCATTGTATCAAAATTTAATTACTTTTAAAGTTCACTAAAACTCCTCCGAATGAAATTCTTAAGTCAAATTCAAAACATAAACTCTTTTCATATTTAAATCAACCTTAAAACATAATACTTTTTTTTAAATAATTTTAAGTCGTAAAATAATTTTTTTCAAAATAAATCGAACTCAAAACATATACTTTTTCTAAAATGAATTAAACTCAAAACATAAGTATTTTCTTAATAAATCAAACAATATAGCTTCTCAAATCCAATATTTTTCTAAATAACATTTCAAACAATGTCTTAAATTTTAAAACAAAATTTTGGTAGCATCTCCCCTAAAACCTGGACTTTGCCACCCTTCTCCAGTCCCATCCTAACTATTTTTGAAACTTTTTCAAATCATTTCCAATAAATCATCAAAACCATTTCTAATATCAAAACATTTATAAAATCAAACCAATTAAGAATTAAACTGCCTCCAAAATCAAACCATTTTCATATCTTAAATCATGTTATCAATTCTTCAATTCATTTCTTATTAAATCTAAATGCCATCATCAAATTTCACCAATTCTACTTGATCACCAACAACATTCCTGCCCCGAATTCATCAAAATAATTCGGTTCTTGGTTGCATTTAAACCGACCAAACCCTAAACTAATCACAAATATCAACATAAATTCAGTCAAATTCAATCAACAATCAATCATAACATCAATTCAGTAATCTAATACCAATTTAACCAATGATAAATTACCAAAATGCTACCTCCGTACGAAATCAAAATCAACAAAAACTCTGGAGAAGCTTTTTGATCGAGCTATTGAAGAAGAAAATGCTAAAAATCGTCTGTGCCTCCTAGAACTCCAATTGCCCGAACTCAAGGGGAAAGGGAACTATGTAACACCCTAATTAGCCTAAGCTTTACCTCGCATCATAAAGCAAAGGTTAATGAAAGGTTACGAAAGTTCTAAGCTCATACATATAATATATAGAAAGAATAATATAATCTAGAAGCCCGATGAAGGATATAGCTAAAAAACAAGATTTAAAAGCGCAAAACGTACTAACGAAGCTACTGACTTAAAGCATAAGATATAGATAAGACATAGCAAAAGATAATAGTATAATATCAGGAGAATTTAGCCATGGCTCGCGGAGTTTAAGCTGGCTAGTCATATATACAGATTATACAGAAACCAGACAGTGAAAATCAGCTTATACAAGTTTTTCTCTCTTAATACAAGCCTCTAGGAAAAAGCAAAGTACAAAAGTGAGAGATGTAAAGCAAAATAAATCAAAAGGACTCCAAGAGTAACAAGATCCTCCGCTTCTGTCACCATCCAAACAACTCACCGAGGTAGGTTGCGATCTGCATCTGAAAAACACAACAGAAATATGGTATGAGAACCGGAGGTTCTCAGTATGGTAACAGAGCCCAGTGATGTAGGATACAAGACCCCGGGACGCCAAAGGCAATCCTAGACCTCATATCCATCACAAGATTTCAATCTTAAGGCATACTAAAACAATAAAGCATAATTATATAAATCTTAACATAAATAAACAGGGTACTCTATCTTATGGGATTTCTATTCTAACTAAACACCGCTGTCCCACAGCCTTCACCAACCTGTCCTCCATGCGATCCCATCACCACCGCCTTCCAAACCTCCTCAATCCCAGTAGAAATCACAATTAATTACAATGCAAGTAAAACACAAATAGAAGCATATAAGGCAAGTAATTCAAGTAAGCAAATAGGCATGTTATTCAATTAGGCATACAATTACAAGTAGTCAAAGCATACAAACAGATAGAAAATGCATATGATGAATGCCTGTCCTACCGGCTGTGATATCACATTGTCGGTTCAACTGCCAACCCGACACATCTCCATGGAGATGTCGCCCATCGGAATCATCATTAGGAATCCCCGAGATATAGTGCTCAGATCACTGTCTAGGGTTTTGTGCCTGCACACTCTATTGATCCGAAGAGATGCGAGCGGGATACTCTTGCCTCAGACCTCACATCTCAACATAAGCGGGATTAACCACCGTCCTTACGCCGCCACCGCCGCTACCTCGACAGGCGGGATTAGCCACCATCCTTGCCGGGCACATAGCGTCTCATCAATCTCAGAATAAAATAGTAGTTTGGTGATTTTTCAGAAAACATTTTCAATACATCAATGATTCATCATTGCACATTCGAGTCCTCGACTCATCTCAACCACTGTCACATCAACATTTCCATTACGAGTCCTCAAATCATCGCAACTACTATCAATTTACATTTTCATCCCGAACTCAGCAGTTCGTCAGTTTTCATTTCATATACCAATCATTCTTTACACGCCATCAAACCCATCCTCAGTACATAAGAAACCTAAGCCTCCGTTTTCTAATTTTTCATAATAATATTCAACTAAAAATTTTAGGTTATTTCCCATGTTCTCATACTCAAAATTAAGCCCAAAAGTCTTAAAATGGTGTCATAGAGTCTTACAATCTTGTAGGGAAGGTGAAATAGTTGAAAACAATGTTTAAATTTGAGAAATAGGGCGTGTGCGTAGGCACAGGGGTGTGCGCACGCACGCCCAAGAGATTTTTAAAATGTGTGTGTACGCATAGAGGTGTGCGTACGCACTGGTACAAAAATTCACAAGTCTGTTCACTCGCACAGGCTGTCCTAGCACCCTCAAGAGACTGTCCTTCCCGACTTGTACGTGCGCACAGGGCTGTGCGTACGCACAGGTCTTAAATCCTCATTGGGTATGTGCGCGTACGAGCTGTGCTAGCGCTCCAAACAGAAAGCCCTTCCCTGCCTGTGCATACGAACAGGTCTGTGCGTGCGCACAGGTTTAAAATTTTGCAGGGTTGTGCGTGCGCACAAGGGCTGTGCGTGTGCACATACCAGAAATCCCAAAATTCTGCAACTTTGCAGAGTTTCAGATTTTGACACCAAACTTTGAATGATCATAACTCCCTCTACAGAAACCCAAATTTTGCAAACTTTATATCGATTCGAAGGGTTTTCAATAAATTTTACGTCTAAAAAAATTTCAACAAATTTCAAAGACTGAGGCATAAGTTATGATCAGAAAAATTTTACCAGAGTTCCCTTTTTACCAAAAGTGCACAAATACTCAATTTTTCCAAATTCTCAGGATACATCCAACTAAATCAATACCAAACTTTCATTTACAGCTCAATCTACCCTCTTGGGTCATAATTTACCATTCATATTAATTTTTCCATCACACTTCATCATTCTCAACCTCAATTATCACATATACAACATATCAAACAATTTCCCACCAACACATTCACCAATCCTCATTTCATCAGTATCAATCTTCATGATCAATTCATTCATGCTCCATATTAATGATAAAAAATGCACATTCATACAAGTTCATCATTCATCACATCCCAACATCATTATTTAACAATATTCACAACATCAACAACCATATCAATTCAACCCTATCCTATAGGTCACTAGCCTAAGTGTCCATGAATATTATATACTACATAGAGGAAACCGAAACCATACCTTGACCAATTCCCAATATGCCCTTAACCCAAATTGAGCACAAGCTAGGCTTCCAACCACAAGCAAGCCTCCAATACCACTCTAATAAGCACCAACAAGCTCCAAACTCACAATAATCAAACTATATACACATAAATCATCACAAATCAACCTAGGGCTCATTATAATTAAA
>NC_029791.2:85323573-85325167 GCF_000816755.2 Arachis ipaensis
GTCACTAGCCTAAGTGTCCATGAATATTATATACTACATAGAGGAAACCGAAACCATACCTTGACCAATTCCCAATATGCCCTTAACCCAAATTGAGCACAAGCTAGGCTTCCAACCACAAGCAAGCCTCCAATACCACTCTAATAAGCACCAACAAGATCCAATAGCTTTCAAACTCACAATAATCAAGCTATAAACATAGAAATCATCACTAATCAACCTAGGCTCATCATAAATAAAATTTCACAAGAGTTCAATGCCTCTTACCTTGTTCAACAGTTTTGGTAGCCAAAATCCAAGGCTAAGCAAGAGTTGGAGTGAACCTAAACACCCAAAAATCACAAAACCTCACTTAATCAAAAGCCCTAAACTCGAAATTTTGAAGGGAAGAACTGAGAAGATTTCGTGGTTACCTCACTGCTTTCTTGGATGGGTTGTTTAGAGCTCTTCACAAGGAATGGGTAGCTGCAAATGGTGCGGCAATCAGAGTTCTATAGCTCAAGATATGAGCTTGTGAAGACAGTGATGAATAGTAACCATGGGGTTTTTCTTCTTCCCTCTTTTTGGCATGCAAGTGTTGTGTTTGAGTAAGTGTTGTGCTGAAAATGGGTTCACTTAAGTGCTTATATATGTTGGGCTTGGGCCCAACTTGGGCTCGGTCCAACCCGTTAGCGTTTTTATCCCGTTTGGTCCAACTTCGTGCCAAACCTTTAAAATTAACGCCCGGTTTTTTACTTCTAATATTTTTCTAAGGTTTTTGACTGTTTTCGCTTTTTTTCGCGGAGTATCGGCCAGACTTGAACCGGTTCAACCAGTTCAACTCCCAATTCGCAATTTTTCGCGGTTTTTCGTAGAAAGTACATTTTCTGACTCAGAAAAACCTACTGAGTCCAAAAATCATATTTAAATCCTCAAATTCTCACTCTAAATTTTTGGGACTTAACTTGGACAACATTAATTACTTAATTAAATGATTAATTAAGCTCGGTTCTTACAAGCTATGCCACCGTCAACATCCACCAAACAAATGTGACACCAACACGTAGAGGAGGAAGATACGAACACTTTCATTGAATTAGATTTTTTATTAGAGTTGCAGATTTCAAGAAATCGAACGCCAAAAGTCGAAAGTTCCATGGTTTCTCATTCTCTTTCTCACATGGCCATTCTTTCATTTCTTTCTCAATGAAGCATGCACAGCTGATTTGAAAATGAGAATGATGATTATTAATGGAAATAATAATGATTTAGTTAATTTAGTTACACACTGGGAGGGGGGGCTAGGGGTCATGCATGAGCCATGTGTCAAGTTATAAAGCTGTTAAGTTAGTGGTTCAAGTTATAAATATCTTAAACGGATAACTATAAAAACTGGATATACTAAAACACAAGTAATAATATATATGAGTTACTAATATAAATGACATTAGTAACATAATGATATAAGATATACAGTGAAGCATTAGTAAAGCAAAGCTCACCGAAGAATACCGATATTTACTCATATCGGCGGATTCGAAACTTGAGAATAATAACATTAACTAAACTCTATTTTTAAATTAAAAATATCAATTATTTAAATTAAAATATACTT
>NC_029791.2:85325505-85338689 GCF_000816755.2 Arachis ipaensis
TAATTTGATTAAATTCAAATAGTTATAAAATTAATTTAAGTATTTATAATATAGTAATTTCTAAAAATAAGGAACTCCAATTTATAAAATAAATGATAACTTATTTATATTAATATTTTCAAAAATGTGAGTCGTTACATCCTACCCACCTTACAAAAATTTTCGCCCTCGAAAATTGATACAAGATGAAAAAGATTCATTCTAACCTCCCTTTTCAAACATGTCAAAGAAAAACAGAAATATTTGACCGGTTTAATTTTCAAACAAGAGGAAAATTAAAGTCATACTGACACCAAACTATGATAAGGATGGATGTTTCAAAAGGTTCAAGTAGCCAATTAGAAACATGGTCAAGCAAAGATATAGGCGAATAATGGAATATGATCAGAAGGGAATCAAAGCATGGTTCAGGAAAGGTATCTGAAACAAAGAACTCCAATAAGGATGGAAAAAAAGGAAATGCTTTGCCAACTCTTGTGTCAAGAATTGTAAGTCGAAACTGAACGGACCATTGAGAAATAACTCCTAACGTTCCCAAACTCTGTGATTCGCATAACATATTATTTCTATTTCGTCTATGATAATACACTAGTGTTTCCGTATACACAAATCATCAGTATTAAGTTGGCCAGACCTAATACCATGAGAAATGTAACAGTCGACTAATAGCATTAATCAATAGACAGTCATGCATATAAATCACAAACTCTTGTCATTAAGACAAGTCGTACCGCAAGACAGACACTCAAAGTATGCAGTAAAGCATACTCAATCTATTTCCAAGCCTCTAACAGGAACGAACTGCTCTGATACCATAATGTAACACCCTAACTTTTAGCACCTCATGATCGTACTAAAAGCTCAGGTGTTACTTACCTCTAAACCTTTATATTCTATATTATTTTTATTTAATATTGTGCCTTTGCAAATACAAACCGAAACTTTCACCAAGAAAATGAAGAGTCGGTACTTTAAATCATTTAGTCACAAAATTATTTATATCCACGTAGCATTATATACGTAGACTTACTCAAAGATCCTCAAATACAATTCCTACTCCTCTAAAAACTAAAATAATAAATGACGAGGGGAAAATAAAATCTAAGAACTCAACTCGTAAATATAATCTTCTATGCTCCTGTAGCTCCGCACTAAACCTTTGCACCTGTAGCTGAAAGGGGGTGGAAATAGGAGGTAAGAAATGGGGAGTTCTTTGTAGGGTCAAGGTGTAGAGTTATATTCATTTTATATATATTTGGCCCACAATAACAGTCAACAAAGTACAATCCAATTCAACAATTATAGAACACAGAATCCAATCACAAGCACACACAATCATAGAAAACACAATCACAAATAAGTATGTGCAAACAAGTATGATGCATGTCGAGTCCTATACAGGCTATGAGCTCATGTGTCAGTTTGTTGGCCGATTCCCGACACTGGTCCTGAGATAAGCGTCTCGTACCGCCATCCCTATCTCAGCCAACGTCCCCTCCATGAGCGTTATGTATTGCCGTCCTCATGGGGGAACCTTCCTTTTGGTCTCTAGTGAGTGTTACGCATCACTGTCCTCACTGAGCCGTCCTTATAGTGTCAAGTGAGTGTTACACATCGCCATCCTCACTAGAAACTTGGCACTTAGGCCTAACATCAATCAATTTCTTTTTAATCTTCGCTCTCTACTTTACTGTGGTAGAGATCCCTTTAATTAATACCTTCTTTTTTATCTGCTCTACTGCGGCAGAGATCCTTTCACTTAATACGTCCTTCTCTTTTTGTTCTTTTTCTTTTAAAACCAAAATCAGCTATTTGTGACATTCTCCAAAACCTTTTAAAACAATTTCCCTTAAACTAATTCTTCTTTCAAAAGACAAAGCGAAACTATTTATTAGTTAAACCTGTCAGCAAGGCCTCTAGACTTTAGAGGAGCGACAACCAAACTCATTTTCTTGAGTTCATTATAAATCCTTAACAAATCATTGTGTTCTTAAACTGAATTTAATCAAATAAAGTTTCTAAATCAAATCAAAATCAAATCATACAAATTAGAAGTTCCGAAGCAATTTCAAAACCAAAACCAATCCTAATTTCATCCTTGAAACTAATTCTTTAACTTTTTCCAAGACGTCGTAAAACGAAATCATTGTATCAAAATTCAATTACTTTTAAAGTTCACTAAAACTCCTCCGAATGAAATTCTTAAGTCAAATTCAAAAAATAAACTCTTTTCATATTTAAATCAACCTTAAAACATAATAATTTTTTTAAATAATTTTAAGTAGTAAAATAATTCTTTTCAAAATAAATCGAACTCAAAACATATAATTTTTCTTAAATGAATTAAACTCGAAACATAACTATTTTCTTAATAAATCAAACAATATAGCTTCTCAAATCCAATCTTTTTCTAAATAATATTTCAAACAAAGTGTTAAATTTTATAACAAAATTTCGGTAGCATCTCCCCTAAAACATGGACTTTGCCACCCTTCTCGAGTCCCATCCTAACTATTTCTCAAACTTTTTCAAATCATTTCCAATAAATCATCAAAACCATTTCTAATATCAAAATATTTATAAAATCAAACCAATTAAGAATTAAACCGCCTCCAAAATCAAACCATTTTCATATCTTAAATCATGTTATCAATTCATCAATTCATTTCTTATTAAATCTAAATGCCATCATCGAATTTCACCAATTCTACTTGATCACCAACAACATTCCAGCCCCGAATTCATCAAAATAGTTTGGTTCTTGGTTGCATTTAAACCTACCAAATCCTAAACTAATCACAAATATCAATATATCATAAAAATTCAACACAAATTCAGTCAAATTCAAACAACAATCAATCACAACATCAATTCACTAATCCTATACCAATTTAACTGATGAAAAATTACAAAAATCCAACCTCCGTACGAAATCAAAATCAACAAAAACTTCGGAGAAGCTTTTTGTTCGAGCTGCTGAAGATGAAAATACCAGAAATCGTCTGTGCCTCCTAGAACTCCAATTGGCCGAACTCAAAGGGAAGGGGAGCTATGCCACTGTCAACTTCCACCAAAAAAGTGACACCAACACGTAGAGGAGGAAGATACAAACACTTTCATCGGATTAGATTTTTTATTGGAGTTATGGATTTCAAGAAATCGAACGTTGAAAGTCAAAAGTTCCATGGTTTCTCATTCTCTCTCTCACATGGCCATTCTTTCATTTCTTTCTCAATGATGATTATTAATGGTAAAAATAATGATTTAGTTAGTTTGATTTCTCAATGATGATTATTAATGGTAAAAATAATGATTTCTTAATGCATGAGCCATGAGTCTTATAAAGTTGTTGAATCAGCGGTTCAAGTTATAAATATCTTAAACGGATAACTATGAAAACTGGATATATTAAAACACAAGTAGTAATATATACGAGTTATTAATATAAATGACATTAGTAACATAATGATAACAGATATATGGTGAAGCATTAGTACAGCTAAGCTCACCAAAGAATACCGATATTCACTCATATCGGCGGATTCGGAACTTGATGATAATAATATTAACTAAACTCTATTTTTAAATTAAAAATATCAATTACTTAAATTAAAATATACATATAATTTTTATTACTTATAAATTACTAGAATTATAGTTTTAATTATGTAAAATATTTCATCATAAATATATATATATATATATGATGAAATATTTTACATATGAATTTGAAATATATATAAGAATATGAATTTGAAAGAATTCAAATAATAATAATTATAAAAATTAATTTAACTTTTCATATTAAAATAGTTTCTAATAAATAGTTTAAACTAATAAAATAAATCATAATTAATTTAAACTTTAATAATCATAAAATCAATTTAATTATTTAAAATAAATTAATTTCTAAAAATAAGGAACTCCAATTTATAAAATAAATTATAACTTATTTATCTTTATATTTTCAAAAATGTGAGTCGTTACACCTATCGTGCCACTTTTTCGCCCTTTCCTTGTAGAGCTTGGCATTCTCAAATGCAGAGTGTAATGACCCAACTTCCAGAACGACATGATCGTACCGAAAGTAAGGCGTTACTAACCTGCTTTCCTTTATTAACTATTTACTATTGAGCCTTTAGTTCGATATCGCGATTTAGTTTTATAGAAAATTCCAGAAAAATTTTGTTTTCATTTCATAAAAATCATATATTCAAGATCACTAAGTAACAATAATCACATAATTATTAATACTAGTAAGAATTTAAATAAAATTCAGGTACAACTCCTATCCCTCTGCATAAAATAAAAACTAAAGCTACAAAGGCGAGGGAATTCTATGAAAGAAACTTAAATTATAAACTTAACTCATGAATAAATTCTATAATCGCCCGCAGCTTCACACTGTGTCTTCGAACTTGTGTCACTGAAAAGGTGAAAGATTTTGGGTGAGAACAAATCACATGTTCTCAGTAGGGAATGGGAATGCCGTAAAAGTAATGAAATAAAATGCAAATAATTAACATACTCAAGGAAACTATATTTTATCAAACCTTTTGGATATACTCTTAGCTTTACTTTAACTAATTGATCACCTCTTTCGAAGACTCTAAACTCAAAACAGATCTTAATGACAAGATTAATTATATCAATCATTTTTTTCAGCCACTTAATTAATTCTCAATTACAACGTCAATTATTAATCTCTTTAAAACATTCAGAAACTAAAAGTACAAGCAAGAGATTTAATTCAACATACAAATAAATCACAGGACAAGCAACACAATTACAAAGAAATAAAACAAGCAAACACAATCAAATGCAGATGCGCAAATAAGGATGATGCATGTCTAGCCCTAGTGCAGGTAATGAGCTCATCTGTCAGTTTCTACCCGCTCCCGATGTAACCCGAAGAAGCTGAAACGGATATGGCTTTCCAGTTGGCTATACCCCTGTGTATAGAAAATAACCCTTCTGCCACCACAGGGTCCACTGCACGCAGGAAATAACACATCTGCCACTGCAGGGATGTATGCCGACACACCTTCTGTATACAGGAAATAACCCCTCTGCCACTACAGAAATAGAACAGGTGGTCACGGTACTTTTGTAGCAGGAAATAACCCCTATGCCTTACAGAATTAAAATATGGATCTGTACCGCAGGAAAGCGTTCTCAGTGGTCGCACCACCATCTATCTGACTGCCTCAATGCAGCAGATGATCATACAAGTATATCTGGAGTTGTCTTAATGCAACAAATGAATAAACACATATCTTGGGTTGCCTCAAGCAACAAATGACCTTTCAACAAGTCCTCTGCTTTTTATTCTCTTTTATAATCATAAATACGCAAGCGGGACAAAACCCACGTCCTTGCCAACAATTTCATAAACAGAATACCTTTCCTCAAAAGAATCAGTGTAATTATCATCATAAATTATCATTCTCGTTATTCATCTCCAGTTACATATTCTTATACAATATCTCTCTCTTTCTTTATTCAATCATGTTGTACAAACTTTACGATTTCCACTTTTGCAACCTCTTAACTCGAACCAATTTTAAAACTATTTTCTAGTTTAATTTTCTTTCAAAAGACTCAAGAAAATCATTTATTTTAAATTTGCTAAATACTTTTTAAAATATCACCCTCTTACTAAAAGTAACCAAATAAGACTCTTTTTCAAGTTTACTAACTTCCCAAAGACTCAAAAACCATCTCTCTTTACCATTCAAATTCAAATATTATATATTCACTAAACTTCTAGAAAGTAATCCTTTATTTCAAACCCCAAGCATAACTCTTTTCATATTGAATAAATCTCAAAAGATAACTTCTTTTATAAATAATTCAAACTTGAACATAAACCTTGGTAATTCAAATTCAAAATAGTATAATTCTTTTCTTACCTAAATAAAACTCCAATAATATAATTTTCCAAGTTCAAATCTTCTAAAATTACTTTTCAAATAAAACCTCAGATTTTTATAAAATTTCAACAGCATTTTTCCTAAAATTCAGACTTAGCCACCCTTACGGGTTCCCTCTTTCTCAACAAATCACCAGCCCTTTTATCAGCAGTTTTCACAGCAACAGAATCTCAGTAATCATTTCGTCATAAATTAGTTTAACAATCAACATCCTAACATTAATGAAAATCAGAGTTTTCATAAACCATTATTTAAAGGTAAATCAGTCCAGCGTCAAGAATTTATAACTAATATCCCAAACACCATCCTTTCATATTTCTAGTTATTTTTAAAGTTATTTAGTTATTAGCAAAGTTACCATTTTATTATAAAGATCATGCTTCAAGAAAATAGTTCAGTAGTCAACCTTCAATCCTTTAACCATCCTCGAAATCAACTCTAGTTAAACTTAAATAAAAAATAATAACCAACTTGACATAATCAACTAAAATCGGAATTTCCAACAATTCTAAAATAATCAGAAAACCAATAACATTCACAGCTTCAAACCAAAGTAAATCTCATCAGTTAATTACTCGCGATATCGAAGCCAGTCAATATCACAACCATAACTCAAACTCAATTCACATCTGCATCCAATTTCAAACATAACTCAGAATAATCACCACAACTAACTTCTCTCAAATACATTTCATTCAGTAATTAACTCATCATGTTTCAATTTAATAAGTAACATTAAATGAATCACCTTTTGCAGCTACATTTCAACCAATTCCAACCTGTCACAAATCCATTTTACAGCCATTCCAATATATTAAATTTCTAATTCAATATCAAACAATTCAAGTAATTCATTCAGGATCAAAATCTCAACCAATTCATCGCCAAAATTAATAATTTGAAATACAATTCAAAACCACATCTAATTTCAATTACAATTCAGCGTAATCATAACCACATTCAATTCTAAAAACACATCAGAATAATCACTCCAACTAACTATTCTCAAACAAATTTCAAATAATTCACATCAATTAATCAACCCTTAATCATTATTAACTATTTGCAATTATCCGAATAACTTTATAGGCATTCTAAAATTAAAAATGTTTTAACTTTAAAAATAAATCCCTACCTCAAAGTCGAAACTCCCAAAAATCACTAAACGCAGCTGCTCTATTAGCAGTTTCTAGCATATATTTCCATGGCAGCAACAATAACAAGGTTAAACGCCTCCTCTCCTCTCCGATCTGGGATTCCAGAAGTAGTAGCCATTTTCAAACAGAGCCAGCAGCAACGTGAGGTGGTCACGGAAGCAATCAGAAATGGTGAATTCTAATATGATAACAGTAAAAATTCTGGAAACTCCATGCTAACTCAAATTGAAGCAAGAGCCAGAATGCTTTACCTCAATTAGACAATAATAACAAAATAAGGAAATGGCAGTAGCAGCCAACACAGCCCAAGAACCCAGAATTAATAATTCACTCGATATCAAGTACTTAAGCATCATCAAACCTTTTCTTTTCTACACTATGCCCAGCATTATTTTCCATATAGACTCATCATCATTCAAACACATAATAACTCATCAATTCATACCAGCAAGCTCAGCAACAAAAGTAACACCATTTATTCTATCCCTTACAACATTCAGTACGCACAATCATCAAATCAATCACCAACTACAGTTATAATTCAACTCAATTCCATCCATATCAGAGAAAACAATATCAATTACAACTTCAAACACTCACAACAAAGCCCAAAGACATTCGCAGCCACATTTAATTCCAGTCACAGCTCAAAATATTCACAACAACTAACAAATTTCAAATGCATTTCAGGTCATTCATGTCAATTAAGAAATTCTTAACCATTGTTAACCATTTGTACTTATTCAAATAACTTGGTGGGCATTCTAAATTAAAAATGTTTAATTCCCTACCTCAATGTCGCATTAACAACGCAATTAAACCAAGCAGCAGCCTCGGTGACGTTTTTCCTATGAGTTCCCTTCCTCTGGCAACAACACAGCAGCTCGGGACCTACGTAGCAGCATCAGAATCATCAAGAGCAGCTCCAACATTGGTTCCCGGCGACTCCAATAGCACTAGCAATCTCCAAATAGAGCCGGCAGCAACGTGAGGTGGTCACGGCAGCAATCAGAAAGGGTGAATTCTAATATGATAAATGCTAACTCAAACAGAAGCAAGAGCCAGAATGCCTTACCTCAATTAGACAATAATAACAGAACGAGGAAACGGTGGCAGCAGGAAAGGCAGCCCAGGGGTGACGGCGACGCGGCTCCACCACCAGTGACCAAGAAGCATGGCAGAGGCGTTTACCCCACTCAACGGCATTCTCTCCCTCAACCGGCCATCCTCCACCCATGAGCTCCTCTCTCGGCGGACCAGAGAAGCACAAATGGAGCTCCATCGTGACTCTCTGCTTTAGACGGCGACGCACAGTAGTGAGACCCGACGATGGCGGCGCTATGGCTCAGCAGCTGTGGCACGAACAGCAACGCGAACAGCTCGCCTTCCACCTCTGTCTCCCTCAACAACGACAGCGGGCGAGCTCCAAGGCAACAGTGGTGACGGTGGGACAAGACGCGACGGCAGCTTCTCCTTGACGGTGGCGAGCTCGCAGCAACGGCGACCATGGAGATGCGGCGGGACGAGGTTGAATGGCGACGCTGCAGCTCACGAGGATGACAACGATGGTGACGATGGTGGCACGGGCTCCTTGCGAGCGGCAGTAGAGTTTATTATAAATAGGACTTTTTACTATTGTATTAGACATCTTTGATAAGTTTTATGCTATCTTAGACTTTCATGGGGGGCTGGCCATTCGGCCATGCCTGAACCATTATCACTTATGTATTTTCATACGGTAGAGTTTCTGCACTCCATAGATTAAAGTGTGGAGCTCTACTGTTCCTCAAAGATTAATGCAAAGTACTACTGTTTTTCTATTCAATTCAACTTATTCCGCTTCTAAGATATTCATTCGCACTTCAACCTGAATGTGATGAACGTGACAATCATCATCATTCCCCCACGAACGCGTGCCTGACAACCACTTCTGTTCCACCTTAGATTGAATGAGTATCTCTTGGATCTCTTAATCAGAATCTTCGTGGTATAAGCTAGATTGATGGCGGCATTCATGAGAGTCCGAAAATTCTAAACCTTGTCTGTGGTATTCCGAGTAGGACTCTGGGATTGAATGACTGTGATGAACTTCAAACTCGTGAGTGCTGGGTGTAGTGACAGACGCAAAAGGAGGGTGAATCCTATTCCAGTATGATCGAGAACCTCAGATGATTAGCCGTGCTGTGACAGAGCATTTGGACCATTTTCACAAGAGGATGGGATGCAGCCATTGACAAGGGTGATGCCTCCAGACGATTAGCCATGCAGTGACAGCGCATCGGACCATTTTCTAGAGAGGATAAAAAGTAGCCATTGACAACGGTGATGTCCTTACATAAAGCCAGCCATGGAAAGGAGTAAGATTGATTGGATAAAGACAGCAGGAAAGCAGAGGTTCAGAGAAACGAATGCATCTATATACGCTTATCTGAAATTCTAACCAATGAATTACATAAGTATTTCTATCCTTATTTTCTATTTATTATTAATGTTCGAAAAATCCATAACTATTTGATATCCGCGTGACTGAGATTTACAAGGTGACCATAGCTTGCTTCAAGCCGACAATCTCTGTGGGATCGACCCTTACTCACGTAATGTTTATTACTTGGACGACCCAGTGCACTTGTTGGTTAGTTGTATCGAAGTTGTGAATGAAAAACAATTTATTAAGACGTGCGTACAGAGTTTCTGGCGCCGTTGCCTGAGATCACAATTTCGTGCACGAAGTTTTTGGCGCCGTTGCCGGGGATTGTTCGAGTTTGAACAACTGACGGTTCATCTTGTTGCTCAGATTAGGTAATTTTCTTTTTGTTTTATTTTCAAAAATTTTTCAAAAACCTTTCAAAAATTTCTCATCTGTTTTGGAAAAAAAAAATAAATCTTTTCAAAAATATATTTTTCTTCAGAATTTTTAAGAATGAATTCTAGAGTTTCATGAAGCATGTTGAAGCCTGGCTGGCTGTAAAGCCATGTCTAATTCTTTTACATAAGGGCTTCCAACCATCAGCATAGAGGCAAGTTAAATGGAATGTCATCCGTGGCATGTCTGAGTTACATACTAAAGCTTGGCTGGCTATTAAGCCATGCCTAACCCTCGGATTGGAGCTTTAGACTAAGAATACAAGATTCCTGGAATTCATATTAAAAAAATTTTGAAATCCTTATTTTCTTTTTCCTATATGTTTTTTCAAAAAAAATATACAAAAATCCAAAAAAATAAAAAAATCATAAAAATCAAAAATATTTCATGTTTCTTGTTTGAGTCTTGTGTTAAGTTGAAAGTTTGGTGTCAATTGCATATTCATCTTGCATTTTTCGAAAAATTCATGCATTCATAGTGTTCTTCATGATCTTCAAGTTGTTCTTGGTAAGTCTTCTTGTTTGATCTTGATGTTTTCATGTTTTGTGTCTTTTCTTGTTGACATTCATAGCATTCTTGCATGCATTCATTGTTTTGATCTAAAAATTTTCATGCATTGCATCATTTTTATGTTTTTCTCTCTCATCATAAAGATTCAAAAAAATAAAAAAAAATATCTTACCCTTTTTCTCTCTTAAAATTTCGAAAATTAGATTTGACTTTTTCAAAAAATTTTAAAATCTAGTTATTTTTATGAGTCAAATTAAATTTTCAATTTAAAAATCTTATCTTTTTCAAAATCTTTTTCAAAAATCAAATCTTTTTCATTTTTCTTATCTATTTTCGAAAATTTCAAAAAAATATTTTTCAAAAATATTTTTCTTAATTTTACATCATATTTTCGAAAATAACATCATCAATTAATGTTTTGATTCAAAAATTTCAAGTTTGTTACTTGCTTGTTATGAAAGATTCAAACTTTAAGTTCTAGAATCATATCTTGTGATTTCTTGTGAATCAAGTCATTAATTGTGATTTTAAAAATCAAATCTTTTTCAAAACTAATTTCAATCATATCTTTTCAAAAATATCTCTTTATCTTATCTTTTCCAAAATTTGATTTTAAAATATCCTTTCTAACTTCTTATCTTCTTATCTTTTCAAAATTCATTTTTAAATTTGTTTCAACTAACTAACTAACTAACTTTTTGTTTATTTCTTATCCTTTTCAAAACTACCTAACTAACTCTCTCTCTAATTTTCGAAAATATCTTCCCTCTTTTTCAAAATTTTTTTAATTAACTAATTATTTTAATTTTTTATTTTAATTCTCGAAAATTACTAACCTTTTTCAAAAACTATTTTCGAAAATCACTAACTCTTTTTCAAAAATAATTTTCGAAAATTCTTCTTCTCTCTCATCTCCTTCTATTTACTTACTCATCACAACATCCCTATTATTATTTTTCTGTTCTCTTCTCCTTCATATGAGCAAGAGCAAGGACAAGAATATTCTTCTTGAAGCAGATCCAGAACCTGAAAGGACTCTGAAGAGGAAACTAAGAGAAGCTAAATTACAACAATCCAGCAAGCACCTTTCAGAAACTTTCGAACAGGAAGAGGAGATGGCAGCCGAAAATAATAATAATGCAAGGAGGATGCTTGGTGACTTTATTGCACCTAATTCCAATTTACATGGAAGAAGCATCTCCATTCCTGCCATTGGAGCAAACAATTTTGAGCTGAAACCTCAATTAGTTTCTCTGATGCAGCAGAATTGCAAGTTTCATGGACTTCCATCTGAAGATCCTTTTCAGTTCTTAACTGAATTCTTGCAGATCTGTGATACTGTTAAGACTAATGGAGTGATCACTGAAATCCCTCCTAGTACTCTCCCAAGCAATACAAAAGAAAATCCAAAAGGAGAGTGCAAGGCCATTGACATAGTCAACACGGCCGAACCTGGAGAGGAAGGGGAGGACGTGTTAGTAAAGGTTGAAGGCCTTTACATCCCTGCTGATTTCATAATCCTTGATACTAGGAAGGATGAGGATGAATCCATCATCCTTGGAAGACCTTTCCTAGCCACAACAAGAGCTGTGATTGATGTTGGCAGAGGTGAATTAGTCCTTCAATTGAATGAGGACTCCCTTGTGTTTACAACTCAAGGTTACCCTTCTGTAAACATGGAAAAGAGGCACAGTAAGCTTCTCTCAAAACAGAGTCAACCAGAGCCCCCACAGTCAAACTCTAAGTTTGGTGTTGGGAGGCCACAACCAAACTCTAAGTTTGGTGTTGAACTCCCATATTCAAACTCTAAGTTTGGTGTTGGGAAGTCTCAATAATGCTCTGAACATCTGTGAGGCTCCATGAGAGCCCACTGTCAAGCTATTAACATTAAAGAAGTGCTTGTTGGGAGGCAACCCAATTTTTATTTATCTAATTTTATTTTTCTTATTCTTTCATGTTTTATTAGGTTCATGATCATGTGGAGTCACAAAATAAATATAAAAATTAAAAACGGAATCAAAACAGCAGAAGAAAAATCACACCCTGGAGGAAGACCTTACTGGCGTTTAAACGCCAGTAAGAAGCATCTGGCTGGCGTTCAACGCCAGAACAGAGCATGGTTCTGGCGCTGAACGCCCAAAATGGGCAGCATCTGGGTGTTTGAACGCCAGAATTGCACCCTGGAGAAGAGCTGGCGCTGAACGCCCAGAACAAGCATTGTTCTGGCGTTCAACGCCAGAAATGGGCAACAAATAGGCGTTCAACGCCCAGAACAAGCACCAATATGGCGCTGAACGCCCAGAGTTGTGTGCAAGGGCATTTTGCATGCCTAATTTTGTGCAAGGTTGTAAATCCTTGAACACCTCAGGATCTGTGGACCCCACAGGATCACCTCAGGATCTGTGGACCCCACAGGATCCCCACCTACCTCCACTCACTTCTTCTCACCCCTCTTTCACACAATCCCATAAACACTCTTCCCCAAAACTCCTCACCAATCACCTCAATCTCTCTTCCCTATAACCACTTCACCACTCACATCCATCAACTCTTCCCCATAAACCTACCTCATAAACCCCACCTACCTTCAAAATTCAAAATCAATTTCCCACCCAAAACCCACCCTTGTGGCCGAATACGCCCCTCCCCCCTCTCCTCCATATTTTCTTCTTCTTCTTCATCTATTATTTCTTCTCTTGCTCGAGGGCGAGCAATATTCTA
>NC_029791.2:85338849-85342274 GCF_000816755.2 Arachis ipaensis
TTCATCCAACGCTCCATCATCCCCACTATCAACCGATCTGAAGTTACTGCGGATCGGGCCATCATGATCCATAGCATCATGATTGGAGAAGAAGTAGAAGTTCATGAAGTCATCTCCCTTGAACTCTACAAAATAGCCGAAAAGCCCTCTCCTGGGGCAAGGCTATCTTTTCCTCATCTTATTTTCCATCTATGTTACTCAGCTGGAGCTTTCATAGAAGGAGACATCCCCATTGAGGAAGAGAAGCCCATCACTACGAAAAGGATGGAGCAAGCAAGAGAGCCCATTCATGGATCTCAAGAGACGCATGAAGCTCATCACCATGAGATCCCGGAGATGCCTCAAATGCATTTTCCTCCACAAAACTATTGGGAGCAAATCAACACCTCCCTAGGAGAATTAAGTTCCAACATGGGACAATTAAGGGTGGAACATCAAGAGCACTCCATCATCCTTCATGAAATAAGAGAAGATCAAAAAGCAATGAGGGAGGAGCAACAAAGACAAGGAAGAGACATAGAAGAGCTCAAGGACATCATTGGTTCCTCAAGAAGGAAACGCCACCATCACTAAGGTGGACTCATTCCTTGTTCTTATTTTTTGTTTTTCGTTTTCTTAATGATAAGTGCTTATCCATGTTTGTGTCTTATTACATGATCATTAGTAGTTAGTAACTATGTCTTAAAGTTATGAATGTCCTATGAACCCATCACCTCTCTTAAATGAAAACTGTTTCAATTCAAAAGAACAAGAAGTACATGAGTTTCGAATTTATCCTTGAACTTAGTTTAATTATATTGATGTGGTGACCATGCTTTTTGTTTTCTGAATGAATGCTTGAACAGTGCATATGTCTTTTGAAGTTGTTGTTTAAGAATGTTAAATATGTTGGCTCTTGAAAGAATGATGATAAGGAGACATGTTATTTAATAATCTGAAAAATCATAAAAATGATTCTTGAAGCAAGAAAAAGCAGCAAAGAACAAAGCTTGCAGAAAAAAATAGCAAAAAAATAGAAAGAAAAAAAAAGCAAGCAGAAAAAGCCAAAAGCTCTTAAAACCAAGAGGCAAGAGCAAAAAGCCAATAACCCTTAAAACCAAAAGGCAAGGGTAAATAAAAAAATAAAAAAGGCTTTGAGCATCAGTGGATAGGAGGGCCTAAAGGAATAAAATCCTGGCCTAAGCGGCTAAACCAAGCTTTTATGTTAAATTCACATTTCTGGACTTTACTATGTGTTTGTGTATTTTTCTATGATTTTAGATATTTTCTGGCTGATATTAAGGGACTTGAGCAAAAATCAAATTCAGAGGTTGAAGAAGGACTACTGATGCTGTTGGATTCTGACCTCCCTGCACTCAAAGTGGATTTTCTGGAGCTACAGAACTCAAAATGGTGCGCTTCCAATTGCGTTGGAAAGTAGACATCCAGGGCTTTCCAGCAATAATAGTCCATACTTTGGCCGAGTTTAGACGATGTAAAAGGGCCTTGAACGCCAGTTCCATGCTGCTGTCTGGAGTTAAACGCCAGAAACACGTCACAAGCCAGAGTTGAACGCCAGAAATACGTTACAAACTGGCGTTCAACTCCAAGATTGACCTTTACATGTGTAACATTCAAGCTCAGCCCAAGCACACACCAAGTGGGCCCCAGAAGTGGATTTATTCATCAATTACTTATTTCTGTAAACCCTAGTAACTAGTTTATTATAAATAGGACTTTTTACTATTGTATTACACATCTTTGATCAGTTTTATGCTATCTTAGACTTTCATGGGGGCTGGCCATTTGGCCATGCCTGAACCATTATCACTTATGTATTTTCATACGGTAGAGTTTCTGCACTCCATAGATTAAGGTGTGGAGCTCTGCTGTTCCTCAAAGATTAATGCAAAGTATTACTGTTTTTCAATTCAATTCAACTTATTCCGCTTCTAAGATATTCATTCGCACTTCAACCTAAATGTGATGAACGTGACAATCATCATCATTCCCCCACGAACGCGTGCCTGACAACCACTTTCGTTCCACCTTAGATTGAATGAGTATCTCTTGGATCTCTTAGTCAGAATCTTCGTGGTATAAGCTAGATTGATGGCGGCATCCATGAGAATCCGGAAAGTCTAAACCTTGTCTGTGGTATTCCGAGTAGGATTCTGGGATTGAATGACTGTGACGAACTTCAAACTCGTGAGTGCTGGGCGTAGTAACAGACGCAAAAGGAGGGTGAATCCTATTCCAGTATGATCGAGAACCTCAGATGATTAGCCGTTCTGTGACAGAGCATTTGGACCATTTTCACAAGAGGATAGGATGCAGCCATTAACCACAGTGATGCCTCCAGACGATTAGCCATGCAGTGACAGCGCATCGGACCATTTTCCAGAGAGGATAAAAAGTAGCCATTGACAACGGTGATGTCCTTACATAAAGCCAGCCATGGAAAGGAGTAAGATTGATTGGGTAAAGAAGGCAGGAAAGTAGAGGTTCAGAGGAACGAATGCATCTATATACGCTTATCTGAAATTCTAACCAATGAATTACATAAGTATTTCTATCCTTATTTTCTATTTATTATTAATGTTCGAAAACTCCATATCTATTTGATATCCGCCTGACTGAGATTTACAAGGTGACCATAGCTTGCTTCAAGCCGACAATCTCCGTGGGATCGACCCTTACTCACGTAAGGTTTATTACTTGGACGACCCAGTGCACTTGCTGGTTAGTTGTATCGAAGTTGTGAATGAAAAACGATTTATTAAGACGTGCGTACAGAGTTTCTGGCGCTGTTTCCTGAGATCACAATTTCGTGCACCAATAGGATTCCTTAATTCCCATTCCCAAGTCAAGGCTCTTTTAATTTGCTTTACTTTCCTTTTTGACTATTTGTTAGTTCTTTTATATCTTAGTTCTTTTAATCTTTCCGTTTTATGCTTACAAAACCACCTTTTTCTCACATCCAAAGGTGTGCACCTTAATTGCATTGTCCAAGGGAGACGACCGGAGATTTAATTACTCTCGGTTAATTTTATTTGAATTAAACTTTGATGGTGGGAGTTGGTTGCTGATGAACGGATTTTTGATGGTATAGAATTTCACAAATAAATTCTCGTTAAAAGTATAGTTACTAAACCAACAATAATCCTTTCATACAAAAATTTAGTTGTCACTAGTAACAAATGATGCTTGAACTTTTGTTGATATAGAATTTTCCTCAAATGAATGAATCCTCGTTGCAAGTATAGTTCTACACCAACAAAGNAGAAGAGTAAATCAAGCAATTAACTAAAGAAAGCAATTAATAAAGAGAGACATTCATGGCAAGGGTTGAGATCATAGGCTTGCTATCCTAGTCATGCATGATTAACTCATCTTATTTAGTCAACTCCAACAAATTAGGAGAATGTCAAACAAGATTAACCAAT
>NC_029791.2:85343573-85356100 GCF_000816755.2 Arachis ipaensis
ATGGAGTTGAGCATCGAACCCTCACTGGAAGTGTTTGCACTCTAGCCGCTCAAGTGTATAGGGTCGATTCTCTCAATGCTCCTCTCAATGCTCTCCTAATCATGCTTTCCAGGATTTGTTTTTCATCTAACAATCAACATTTATTTCATGCATGCATACAACTATCATGAGGACTTTTCATAGGTCGTAATGGGGCTAGGGTTAAGGTAAGGATGCATATTTGGTCAAGTGGACTTGAAATTTGAATCTTTGATTACCTTAAACTTCCCATCTAACCTTTATAGCAACCTATACAATTTAGGTTAACCTAACTACCCATTTTTCACTTTTTCACATACTCATGCATTTTCTTTTTGATTACAACTCATATGCATTGATTTTTATTGAGCTTCACTTTGCTTTGGGGCATTTTGTCCCCTTTTTATTTCTTTTTCTCTTTTTCCTTTTTCTATTTTTTTCTTTATTATTATTTTTTTTCTATATTTTTTTTAAACTGTATACAAGAACATCAATGCATAAGGTCTATACATTCTATCAATACATGAGTATTTACCCAATTCCTAATATTTACGACAAAAACACAAAACTACCCTTTTATTCACCCAATGTCCCAAGACTTCCCACACTTGAATGATACATACACACACACTAGCCTAAGCTAATCAAAGATCCAAATAAAGGACATTTATTGTTTTTTACTTTAAGGCTTGTAATGTGCTAAATTAAGAACAAATGGGTTAATCATAGGCTCAAATTGGCTAACAATGGATGATAAGAGGTAAGGCTATTTGGGTAAGTGAGCTAATGAAACAATGGCCTCAATCATATAAATGCATGAATACACAAAATAATGGACATAGAGAATTACTTCAAATTACACTAAAAGAAAATAGGATGAACAAAAGTAGATCTACAAACAAAGTAGAAGAAAGTAATAACAACAATGGGAGAATGATAAATGTAACAACAAGGAATTAAGAAGAAGGAGTAGAAGGAAACATGAATTAAAACTTAGATCTAAGAACTAAACCTAATCCTAATCCTAATTCTAGAGAGAAGTGAGAGCTTCTCTTTCTAGAAACTAAAATAAAGCATAATGAAACTAAACTATGACTAAGTGTGTTGACTCTCCTTCAATCCTTGGCTTGAATAGCATCAGAAATGAGTTGGGTTGGGCCCAAAGTGCTTCAGAAATCGCTGGGGGCGATTTCATCTTTAGTGGGTCGAGCAGCATCGGCGAGCGCGTGCAAAGTGCGCATGCGCGCCCCTAAACCCGAAGCAACATATAGCAAATTTTATATCATTTTGAAGCCCCAGATGTTAGCTTTCCAACGCAACTGGAATCTCCTCATTTGGACCTTTGTAGCTCAAGTTATGGCCAATTGAGTTTGCGGAGGTCAGGCTTGACAGCTTTACAGTTCCTTCATTTCTTCATGGGTTCTCCCATTTTGCATGCTTTTCTCCTCACTTCTTCCATCCAATACTTGCCTTATGAACCTGAAATTACTCAACAAACATATCAAGGCATCGAATGGGATTAAAGTGAATTAAAATCACCAATTTTAGGGCCTAAAAAGTACTAATCTAACAAAGACAAAAATTAAAAATTGGTGTTGAAAAATGAAGTTGTTACCCATGGAGATCGGTCGGACGACCTCCCCACACTTAGAAATTTGCACCGTCCTTGGTGCATGCAAGGAAGAACAAGGTGGATGGGTTACTACAATTGATGAGCTCCTTTAAAAGGTTGTGCAGGTGAACTTGTTTGTTGCCCCACTTAGAAGCTTCCTAATTCCTTTCCTTATTGGTGGCCAACCTAAAAGCAAAGAAAAAGAAAGAAAATTAAGCCTACAACAAGGATATCAAAGCAAATAGAGCATAGGCGGGGGCTAATGCCAAATAAGAATAAGGTTCTCCACTACATGGTAGCTACAACATGTGAGTGAGAAAGCAATTCAAACAAAGGCATATTAACTAATATCAAACAAGTCAAGAGGCATCAAAATAATGCAAGAAATTCTCAACAATTGAGTAGGTAATTTCAACTTCATGTCCACTGGGAGAGGATTCACTTGTAGATAGAAATTCATCCATGATTGAATCCATCTCTTGATAAACCTCTTCCAAGTCTTCAACTATGATATGCCTTGGAGGTTGCGCACCCTCCTTAACATCAATATCAAGCTTCTTGGAAGAGTGCTCCATGATGCTACATTCTCATGGACTTTCAACATCTCCTAAATCTTCAACCACTTCTTCCAGATCAAATGTCTCATCTTCCTCCCCTTGTGGCAATTCTTGTTTCAACTCCTCTTCTTCACCTTGAAGCTCTAAACTCACTCCCTCACTATGCTCCTTGGTTGCTTCTCCACATTTGTCAATGGGAATTCCTTGATTGCTTAGTTGGGAGGAGGCCATGTTGCTAACGGCTTCCACTAGGATAGCCATCTTGGCTCCTAGCTCCTTAAACTTCTTTTCATCCTCCTCGTGTCACCTTAAGATATGAGATTCAAGATCTCTCAATTCTTGCATAGGGGCTTCATCGGGAGGTGATGGTAGAAGAGAAGGTTTATTGTTTGGGGGGAAGGTTTCATAATTGGAGGGTGGTTCATCTTGGTAAGGGTATGGAGATGGTGTATATTGAGGTGGTTCTTGAGAGTGGTCATGATAAGGTTGCGGTGGTTCTAAAGGTTCTTGCTCATAACGGTTATAAGAATGTGGTATGGATGATTGATCATATGATGGATATGGATCATAGGAAGATATTTGGTATGGAAAGGCTTGTGAGTATGGTTGAGGTTCATGTTGAGGATAAGAATCATAACATATGGTGGTGGTGCTTGATCATCACAAAAGGAGTCACCATAGCCATTGAATTGACATGTATTAGGATGGTAGTTATACCTATAAGTATCCGGAGGTTGTTGCCAATAGGAGTGATCAATTCCTTGAGGCTCCTCCCATCTTTGTTGGTTCCATCCATAATGAGTGTCATCATTGAAGTTCACATTCCCTACAACACAATTAGAACCAAACTCATAGCCAAGGTGAGAATTCATAGTGGAAAAGCAAAATAAAACTAACAAAAAGCTATCAAATAAAGAAAAAAGCAAGATATTCACACTATTCACATATATACAATAGCCAATAACACAACACCATTGCAACTCCCCGGCAACAGTGCCATTATAACAACAATGGAAGAATGATAAATGTAACAACAAGGAATTAAGAAGAAGGAGTAGAAGGAAACATGAATTAAAACTTAGATCTAAGAACTAAACCTAATCCTAATCCTAATTCTAGAGAGAAGTGAGAGCTTCTCTCTCTAGAAACTAAACTAAAGCATAATGAAACTAAACTATGACTAAGTGTGTTGACTCTCCTTCAATCCTTGGCTTGAATAGCATCAAAAATGAGTTGGGTTGGGCCCAAAGTGCTTTAGAAATCGCTGGGGGTGATTTCATCTTTAGTGGGTCGAGCAGCATCGGCGCGCGCGCCAAGTGCGCGTGCGCGCACCTAAACCCGAAGCAAGATATGGCAAATTTTATAGCATTTCGAAGCCCCGGATGTTAGCTTTCCAACGCAACTAGAACCGCCTCATTTGGACCTTTGTAGCTCATGTTATGGCCAATTGAGTGTGCGAAGGTCAGGCTTGACAGCTTTACGGTTCCTTCAATTTCTTCATGAGTTCTCCCATTTTGCATGCTTTTCTCCTCACTTCTTCCATCCAATACTTGCCTTATGAACCTGAAATTACTCAACAAACATATAAAGGCATCGAATGGGATTAAAGTGAATTAAAATCACCAATTTTAGTGCCTAAAAAGCATGTTTTCATATTTAAGCACAATTTAAGGGAGAATTACAAAACCATGCTATTTCATTGAATAAATGTGAGAAAAGTTGATAAAATCCCCCAAAATAAGCACAAGATAAACCACAAAATCGGGGTTTATCAACAAACCCCTATAAAAATAACCGAAGTATTCAAACCTCGGGTCGTTCTCCCAAGGAATTGCAATAAAGTGTTCTTGTTATTGGTTATGAAGTATGTTTGGGGGTTTTTGAGGTAATAGACAAGAAATATAAATGGCAAAGGAAATAAACTAACAACAAACAAAGCTCTTGGCATGGTATGAGAACTAGAAGTCCTATCCTCATTAACCTCCTCAATTGTGACAACATTTTTCCATTGCTCCCACATAGTTAACCTCTAACTATGAAGGAAATTCAAGTGGATGAATTAACTTGATTCCACAAGTCCTAGCCTAATCACGGTGAAAGACTAGCTTTAGTGGCATTCAAGTTAATTAGAAACTTCTAATTATCAATCAACAAAGGAGTTTGATAACTCAAGAGTCACCAATTACTCTACCTAGGCCAAGAGGAACAAAATCTAACTCATAACTAAAAGATGCATTTCAACAAACACATAAAAGGCAATAAAGGTAAACAACAATCTACACTATCAATTACAAGGAGTTAAACAACAACAAAGTAATTCAACAATAAAGGAACATGAATCATAAATTGCATTAAAGAGAAATAGAAGAAACAAAAGTATATCAACATAAAAGTTGAGAATTACAAGAATTAAAAGTTAAACTAGAGAGAGAAGATGTAGAAGAACAAGAATTACAAAAGGAAAAGTGAATCAAAGCATGAAATTAACCTAGATCTAAGAAATCATAATCTACCTCTAACCTAATTCTAGAGAGAAGATAGTGATTCTCTCTCTAGAAACTAACTCTCACTAAAACTAGAAACTAAACTAACTAAGACTAATTGGTACCTAGATGATTGATCCCCTTTCAATCCTTGGGTTAAATAGCATCAGAGGTGAGTTGGATTTGGGGCTGGAAAGCCCAGAAATTGCCCCCAGCAGATTGTCCTTAAGTGCCTCACGTGCGAGCACCGACGCGTACGCGTGGGTCATGCGTACGCGTCACTTGACAAATTGCCATCCACGTGTACGCGTCCTGTACGTGTACGTGCCGCCATGCGACCTCACAATCCACGCGTACGCGTATGCTGCGTGTGCACGTCGATTTCAACATCCCAAATTCTTGTTTCTTCATGAGTTGTCTACTTGCATGCTTTTCTTCGACATCCCTTTGATCCATTCCTAGCCTTTTGATGAGCAGATAATTTATACCCTTTATGGCACTATTTTTATAGAGTTTTTAGTATGTTTTAGTTACTTTTTATTATATTTTTATTAGTTTTTATGCAAAAATCATATTTCTGGACTTTACTATGAGTTTGTGTGTTTTTCTGTAATTTTAGGTATTTTCTGGCTGAAATTTAGGGAACTGAGCAAAAATCTGATTCAGATGCTGAGAAACGACTGCAGATGCTGTTGGATTCTGACCCTCCTACATTCGAAGTGGATTTTCTGGAGCTACAGAAGCCCAATTGGTGCGCTCTTAATTGCTTTGTAAAGTTGACATCTTGGGCTTTCCAGAAATATATAATAGTCCATACTTTGCCGGAGATTTGATGGCCCAAACTGGCATTCAAACGCCCACCAGAGACCCTTTTCTGGCGTAAAACGCCAGAACTGGCACCAGAACTGGAGTTAAACGCCCAAACTGGCACCCAAGCTGGTGTTTAACTCCAAGAATGGCCTATGCATGCGAAAGCCTCAATGCTCAGCCCAAGCACACACCAAGTGGGCCCCGGAAGTGGATTTCTATACTATCTGCAGTTAGTTACTTATTTTCTGTAAACCCTAGTAACTAGTTAGTATAAATAGCACTTTTTACTATTGTATTCATATCTTATTATCACTTTTGGAATTTTATGTTACATTTGGGAGGCTGGCCACACGGCCATGCATAGACCTTTTTCTCTTATGTATTTTCTACGGTGGAGTTTCTACAACTCATAGATTAAGGTGCGGAGCTCTGCTGTTCTTCATGAATTAATGCAAGTACTATTGTTTCTCTTTCAATTCACGCCAACTTCTTCTCCAAGATATACTCTTGTACTTAATTCAGTTAAGTCAGAATGAAGGGGTGACCCGTGACAATCACCCACTATCTTCGTTACTCGCTTAGCCAAGATCCGCATGCCTGACAACCACAAGCTGTCTACATGATGTTCAACGTAGTCATTGGACGACAGCCGGAGTATATTCTCTTGGGTCTCTGATCTGCGATTCACATTGTCTCTCCTGACAACAGAGCATCCGAATTTGAGATTAGAACCTTCGTGGTATAGGCTAAAACCATTGGCAGCATTCATAAGATCCGAAAAGTCTAAACCTTGTCTGTGGTATTCCGAGTAGGATCTGGAAAGGGATGACTGTGAAGAGCTTCAAACTTGCGAATGTTGGGCACAGTGACAGTGTGCAAAAGGATAGAGAGATCCTATTCCGATGCTAGTGAGAACCGACAGATGATTAGCCGTGCGGTAGCTGTACCTGGTATTTTTCATCCGAGACGAGAAATCCGACAGTTATTTAGCCGTGCAGAGATCCTACCTGGTATTTTTCATCTGAAAGGATCATACAGCTTGCCATGGAAGAGAGCACGCATGATTGGAAGAAGACAATAGAAAAGCAGAGGTTCAGAAGCAACAAAGCATCTCCAAACGCTTATCTGAAATTCCCACCAATGAATTGCATAAGTATCTTTATTTTATTTTATGTTTTATTTATCTTTTAATTATCAAAACCTCATAACCATTTGTATCCTCCTAACTAAGATTTACAGGATGACCATAGCTTGCTTCAAGCCGACAATCTCCATGGGATCGACGCTTACTCACATAAGGTATTACTTGGACGACCTAGTGCACTTGCTGGTTAGTTGTGTGGAGTTGTGGAAAGTGTAATCACAATTTCGTGCACCAAGTTTTTGGCGCCATTGCCGGGGATTGTTCAAGTTTGGACAACTTACATTTCATCTTGTTGCTTAGATTAGGTAATTTTATTTTATGTTTAAGCTTTTTATTTTAATTTTTGAAAAAAATATGTATTTTCGAAAAATTCATAAAAATTTTTAAGAATGAATTCTAGAGTTTCATGAGATATGTTGAAGCCTGGCTAGCTGTTAAGCCATGTCTAATCTTTTGGACTGAGGTTTCCACTTATCATTGTAGGACCCTTTGGATTCATATCTATTTGGCTGTTGTATGTAATGCTTTGCTAAAGCTTGGCTGGCCATTTGGCCATGTCTAATTCTTTTGGACCGAAGCTTTAGACTAACATTGCACGAATCTTGGAATTCTTATTAAAAATTTTGAATTTCTTTATTTTCTCTTTCCAAAAAAATTTTCAAAAAATAAACAAAAAAATTAATAAAATCATAAAAACCGAAAAAAAAAATTTGTGTTTCTTGTTTGAGACTAGTGTCAAATTTTAAGTTTGGTGTCAATTGCATTTTTTTTATTTTATTTTCTTAAATTTTCGAAAATTCATGCATTGTGTTCTTCTTTGATCTTCAAGTTGTTCTTGATAATTTTCTTTGTTTGATCTTTAATTTTTCTTGTTTTGTGTTTTTTGTTGTTTTTCATATGCATTTTCGAATTCATAGTCTCTAAATATTAAAAGTTTTTAAGTTTGGTGTCTTGCATGTCTTCTTTTTCTTAAAAATTTTCAAAAATATGTTCTTGATGTTCATCATGATCTTCAATGTGTTCTTCGTATTCATCTTGACATTCAAAGTGTTCTTGCATGCATTATTTATTTTGATCTTAAATTCTTTTGTTTTGTGTCATTTTGTTATTTTTCTCTTCATTAATTCAAAAAAATCAAAAATAATATCTTTCCCTTGTTTTACTCATAAATTTCAAAAATTTTGGGTTGACTTAGTAAAAAAAATTTTAAATTTAGTTGTTTCTTGTTAGTCAAGTCAAAATTTCAATTTAAAAACTTTATCTTTTCAAATTGTTTTCAAAAATAAAATCTTTTTCATTTTTCTTTCATGTTTTCTGAAATTTTTTAATTAATTTTCAAAATCTTTCTCTTAATTTTATTTCATAATTTTCGAAAACTTTTCTGACAATTAATGTGTTGATTCAAAAATTTCAAGTTTGTTACGTTCCTGTTAAGAAAGGTTCAATCTTTAAATTCTAGAATCATATCTTTTAGTTTCTTGTTAGTCAAGTCATCAACTTTAATTTTCAAAACCAAATCTTTTTTAAATTTCTTTTTCAAATCTTTTTCAAAATAAATTTCAATCATATCTTTTTCAAAAATTAATTTCAAAATCTTTTTCTAACTTCTTATCTTTTCAAAATTTATTTTCAAATCTTTTTCAATTAACCACTTGACTTGTTTGTTTTAATTTTAAAAAAAGTTTACTATTTCTTATCTTTTTCAAAAGGTTAAATTACACAGTTGGTCCCTATACTTTTGGTGAAATTGCAAATTGGTCCTTACACTTTAAAAGTTTGTAATTGGGTCCCTAAAGATAATTAAAATTTGTAATTTAGTCCTCGCCGTTCAAAAAGTGTTTGATTTAACAGAATATTCTTAGAATATTCTCTATTTTGAACATGTGACCTACACATGTTTGCAATAGGGACCAATTTACAATTTTAGTGAAAGTATAAGGACCAATCGTGTAATTTAACCATTTGAAAATGACCAAAAACTCCCTAGACTATCTGAATCCACCCTACCCCTCACCAGCTCTCTCACTCTCACTATTTCACTTTCCAAAATGGCACCCCAACCCCAACGCTCTCTGTCTCTCACCTCGGCTCACCATCGTCGTGCCTCTCGCCTCCGTCACCACGCCTAATTCACTAATAAATTGAGTTACTATTTTTGTGTTGATTTGTTGCTATTTTTTTCTTAGACATTAAATTGTTCGCTTTGAGCATGCTTGGGATTGGAATTGTTGTCTTTTATTTATCGTCGGTCTTCAGTATTGGGATTGAAAGAGAAGAAAAAGTTGTCGGATGAGAGAGGCGAGATGGAGAAAGGAGGCGAGACCCGACTCGTGAGCACAAATGCGGTGGATCCGGCGTAGCGACGGTGTACCAAGGTGAGAGATAGAGTGCGGTGGGGTTCGGGTGTCATTTTAGATAGTGAGAAAGTGAGAGTGAGATAGTTGGGGAGGGACGGGATAGGTTCAGATAGCCTAGGGAGTTTTTGGTCTCTCCAAATGATTAAATTACACAGTTGGTCCCCATACTTTCACTAAAATTGCAAATTGGTCCCTGTTGTTAAACATGTGCAGGTCACATGTTCAAAATAAAGAATATTCTGAGAATATTCTATTAAATCAAACACTTTTTGAACGGCGGGGACTAAATTGTAAATTTTAATTCTCTTTAGGGATCCAATTATAAACTTTTAAAGTGTAGGGACTAATTTGCAATTTCACTGAAAGTGTAGGGACCAACTGTGTAATTTAACCTTTTCAAAACCGCCTAACTACTTTTCTCTCTCTCTAATTTTCGAAACCACTAACCACTTTTTCAAAATTCTTTTTAATTAACTAATTGTTTTAAATTCTAATTTTATTTTATTTCTTTTAATATTTTCGAAACTAACTTAATTAATTAAATAAAAATAAAAATATTTTTCTTTTCCCTCTTTTTAAAATTCGAAAACTCTCTCTCTCATCTCTTTCTATTTATTTTATTTATTTACTAACACTTCTCTTCTAGTCATAATTCGAACCCTCTCTCTCTCTGTGTTCGAATTTCTTCTTCTTCCTTCTTTATTCTATTATTCTTTTCCTCTGACACATAAAGGAATCTATATACTGTGACATAGAGGATTCCTCTTCTTTTCTATTCTCTTCTTTTTCATATAAGCAGAAACAGGGATAAAGATATTCTTGTTGAAGCTGATCCTGAACCTGAAAGGACTCTAAAGAGGAAACTAAGAGAAGTTAAAGCACAACACTCTAGACAGGACCTTACAGAAATTTTCGAAAAAGAAGTGGACATGGCAGCCGAACCCAATAACAATGGTGGAGATGCAAGGAAGATGCTTGGTGACTTTACTGCACCAACTTCTAACTTCTATGGAAGAAGCATCTCAATTTCTACAATTGGAGCAAACAAATTTGAGCTTAAGCCTCAATTAGTTTCTCTAATGTAGCAGAATTGCAGGTTTCATGGGCTTCCATTGGAAGATCCTCATCAGTTCTTAGCTGAATTCTCGCAAATCTGTGACACTGTTAAGACCAATGGGGTTAATCCCGAGGTCTACAGACTTATGCTTTTCCCGTTTGCTATAAGAGACAAAGCTAGGGTATGGTTGGACTCACAACCTAAAGAAAGCCTGAACTCTTGGGAAAAGTTGGTCAATGCTTTCTTGGCCAAATTCTTTCCATCTCAAAAGATGAGCAAGCTTAGAGTGGAAGTCCAAACCTTCAGATAGAAGGAAGGTGAATCCCTATATGAAGCTTGGGAAAGATACAAGCAATTGATCAGAAGGTGTCCTTCTGACATGCTTTCAGAATGGAGCATCTTATGTATATTTTATGATGGTCTGTCTGAATTATCCAAGATGTCATTGGACCACTCTGCTGGTGGATCTCTTCATCTGAGGAAGACGCCTACAGAAGCTCAGGAACTCATTGAAATGGTTACAAATAACCAGTTCATGTATACTTCTGAAAGAAATCCTGTGAATAATGGGATGACTCAGAAGAAAGGATAAATTCTTATTAATTATTGTTATTAGTGACTAGGGTAGAAAGCTTATATTCTCAATCCTTGCCATGAATGTCTCTCTTTATTACTTGCTTTCTTTACTTGCTCGATTTACTTTTTTTGTCATTTATTTTATTGCCCCTTTTATCAATCAAACCCCATGTTCTCTCATAGCCAATAATTGACCACTACATTACAATTCCTTGTAAGACGACCCGGAGATTAAATACTTCGATTAATTTTCATTGGGGTTTGTACTTGTAACAAAACCAAATTAAATTTGATATGAGAATTGTTTGTTGGTTTGGAGCTATGCTTACAACGAAGTTGTTATTTCTATAAGAGAAATTCTAGACCGACAACAAATCTTGTATCAGCCCCCACACTCACACGTCAAAATGCGTCATGCTAGGGAGAGGTATCCACACCCTTATAAGGTAATGTTCGTTCTCCTCCCTAACCGATGTGGGACCTTACAATCCACCCCCTAAGGGAGCCCAGCGCCCTCGCTGGCACATCGATCTGGGCTCCAGCTCTGATACCATCTGTAACGGCCCAGACCACCTGCTAGCACGGTATTGTCCGCTTTGGCACACAAGGCCTCACGGTTTTGCCTTTGACGATAAGGATGAGAGCCGAAGCCCCCCACACTCACTTGTCAAAACACGTCATGCTAGGGAGAGGTAACCACACCCTTATAAGGCATGCTTCGTTTCCCTCCCCAACCGATGTGGGACCTTACAAAAATTACTCCGGGGACACGAAACTTAAAATCTGAAATTAAAAGAAAATAAATAAAACAAAAATCAAAAGTTAAAGGAAAAATAAAATAAACAAAACTAAGAAAAATACCCAATCTAAGAAACAAGACAACTAGTAGTTGTCAATCACAAACAATCCCCGACAATGGCGCCAAAAACTTAGTGCCCGAATTAGGGTTTCACACAGCTTAACCGGCAAGTGCACCAGGTCATCTAAGTAATACCTCAGGTGAGTGAGGGTCGATCCCATGAGAACTGTTGGACTGAGCAACAATGGTTGTCCAACTAACTTAGTTAGGCGAATAGAAAGGGATTTGGTGAGTCTATTCGCATAAAACAGTAAATAAGTAAGTAAATAAAGCAAATAAGGGTTTGGTGTGAGAACAGTATGAGAAAGCAGTTAAGACTTCAGAGATGTTAATCTTTCCGGATTAAAATTTCTTACCAACTATTTTAACAATGCATGATTCATTCCATGACAAACTGTAAATGTCTAAACCCTAATCTCTTAGTGATTTAGCCTCCTCTAACCTTCATTAACTGCTAGTCTCGTGGTTACTTAATTCCGATTAGAGGGTAAAGTTCAAAAACTAGTTTATGACCACAAAAATCCTAATTAACCAAAGCTAACAGGATTATATAAGATTATCTAATATTAAATATGTATTTTCTACAAAACACATTAGAGATTGAATTTTGATACAATTTTTTACACGCATGATTAAAAACAATAAGATATTATTATCCTTAAAATATGGTCATTTTTGGTTAAGTATATATTTTTTTGTAATTTTTTTGTTAACAATTAATAATACATTTAAAAAATCACAAAAAATATATACTTAGAAAAAAATCACTAAATTTTAAGAATAATATCTCATTTTTTTAAATTATGCTTACAAAAATTCACATCAAAATCCAATCTCTAAAGTATTTTATGAAAATATATATTTACTGTTGGACATTTTTATCGTGTTTTTAAATTATTTAAAGACATTTTTTTCGATAATAAAATTTAGGTATATTTTTGTCAGCATTTGAATAATTCGGGGACTTTTTTTGTGGTTAACCCTTTTTTCAAAAAAGATATTTAACTATTTATAAAATTAGATCTTTATAGTTTTATTTTTTTTTCTATTCATC
>NC_029791.2:85356751-85375987 GCF_000816755.2 Arachis ipaensis
AAACATAGTTTTGGAAAAAAAAATTTTTTGGTTCTTAAACATATTTAAAGATTTTTAAATTGAATTATGAAAGTTACTCAGGAATAGCGATTTATCTATGAAAGTATGAAGAAATAAATTCAGCTAGATGCCAAAAATGGTTGATTAAATGGGTCTATATTATATCCAGAAGACTTGATTGGTTTGAAAATTTTGTTAAAATTCAAAAGAGGTAGGTATACCAACGAAAATGATATGCACCTAAATAAACTTTGTTAAAAGGTATATAAGGATGTGGTGGTGGTGATCAAGTGGCGGGTTGAGAAGGTCTCCACATGAGCTCAATCTGAAGGCGACCATTCTTAGAATCTATGAGATGATATCTCTCATTGATTCTCTTGTTTGTAACAACATCAGCAAGAGAGATGTCAGCGTAACCGAGAGACTCCTTCTGACGAAGCAAATTACGGGAAGAAGTGCTAACAACCTCCACATGTAATTTGTCGTTAGTGGGAGGCTCCTCCACCACAAACTGGAACTCCTCTTCCCACCGCGGGTCTCTGTTCTTCTTCACGTGTTTGGTTTTCCTCTCCTCTCCCCTGAAAATGAGGCGTACTTGTGGATTCGTGTGGTACTTTCCTTCCACGTCTTGTGCCTCATGGACTACAACTACAAGCAATCCTCCACCTGGAGGAGTCCCTTCTGGAGCTTTATCCATCATCATCATCTCTGTCTCTTCAAACCCTTTCCCCATCTCTTCCTCCTTGAAAGCCTTATATGTTAATTCCATAACTATCTGACCTCGGGACTTGTCATTTGCCGCATCATTCGGATCCATGTTCTTTAGCAGATCCTGTGTTATCACCTTTGTTTCTTCCTCTTTCAACTCTTTCAGAGCCACCACATTCATACCCATAAAATCATGCCTCCCGACCTGCTCCCAGTCATACACTTCAAACTCTAGTGTCTGTGTTTCTGGATCCTTCACTAGCAAATTAAATTCTTCATTCCATTCTGGGTTCAAGTTCTTGTGCTTCACCGTTGTCTTTTTCGCTGGCATATTGTCCCCAGAAAGCTTTATCTTCACATAAGGGTCAGATGCACCAAGAAGATCTTTCTTCTTTAGTTTCATTGCTCTCACTACTTTTACAACTAAAATTCCAATAGCCCTCCTCATAGCTCTAACATTTCAGATTAAAAATACATAAGTGATTTTTCTTTTTCTTTTCCTTTTTTTTTTTAGAATACATAAAATAAAAATGCAAAGGTAATGTATGTACTTTGCCGGATCCATGATTTGAACGTCGAGGGTTTTGGGCCATAAATACATATTCGCAACCTGATCTTTGATAAGCTCCTGGAAATAATAATATAAAAGCCATACATATTTTAAACAAACTGTACTAGTAGTAATATCAAAACAGTTCAATTCATAAATTGAATTAGGAAGAGCGACATTCGCTCTACCATAAATAGATTCCCTGATTACCACTCCAAGTCGATGATGAATGCATCTCAACTTTTAAGAATTAAAAAAATAAAAACAAAAATAAAAATGTGGTCAAACATATTACCTGAACAAACCTGTAGAGACCAGGAATAGACATAAGATCAATCCCTACAAGCTTTAGTCCGAAGTCAAGATGTGGCTGCAACATAAAGGATGCCAAAGTAGTAGAGAGTTTATCATGAAACAATTGAAAAGCGATATAGTAAGCTATGCCCCAAAGGTTTACAAACACCACTACAAACCTTTTCCATGAGAGACACAAAGATGTTGGCAAAACAAGGAAAGCTTGGAACCAAAGGTTTCAAAGTGACACGAGGTGCAAGAAAAACTTGCAAATCCACCACTTGAATGGTTGGTTTCAACCCAAATGCCTTAACTGCGACGGTGACATTAGGATTTCCAGCCCATTTGATACTTGGTTCCATAATTAACTCCTTCTCATCAGTTATATAAACTTTCATCCCTGAGGAGATCAACGAATTAATTAATACGTACCGCTTAGTTAGATTGGTACCTTGTTAATTGTACAAGCTAAGAAAACCTTGAAAAGTAGGGGGCAGGCTGCCGAGAGTGAGCACTTCAAACTCTACAGAATCAATTTTATAGTTGGGAATCTGCTCTGCAATCATGGGTTTCACAATGCCCTCCGCGGTCTTGCATATTGCCTAATTAGACAACAGTTTGTTGATTACATGCATGCAGTAAGTGAAGTACACCAATTAATAATGGAAACTATAGGTAAATAACTCCTCACCAACCAACTTTAAACAACTATAATTAATAATTATTAATTTTATATTTTAAAAATAAAATTTAAATAATTACTAATTAATAATTTAAAAAATCAAAATTACTAATTAATAACAAATTGATTAATAGTTAACTGGTTGGATATTAGTTACCTAGTAGAGTACATTAATAATTTATCAATTAATTAAGGAATAGACTATATCTATGCCTTACCTTGTCAAGATAGGGCCACATGTATTCGATAAGCCTGTTAAGCCAGTCAACCTTGAGGGGCAAAGATTGAAACAAATAATATAAAAACGGAAATGTTTGGTAACCAAAGAAAATCAGAACAGTGTTGCGTTTAATTTGTCCAAACAAAATATATTTATATAGAGAGCAGATAATAATGCATAATACATTACGTACCCGATCGAAGTCTGGATTTTTAATCCAAAGTGGAATCTCAGGAGTTATTCGTTGGAGAGTTTCAGAGTCTTGATTCGCTAGTGGTTGGATCTCAGGATCCTGTGTTATGTCAAATAGTGTCAGTATAACTACTCATTCACCTATGGCTGCGTATTTGTATGTGTATGTAATGTAAGAACTTGATGATAAAGAAGGTCAAAGACGAAAGGAGTATACATACATACCTTAACATCGGCGGATTCAGAGTAAATGAAGAGAAAATAGCCAGCGACGAGGCCAAATGAAATTCCAATTCCGAACCCGAAAAACCCAAAAATGGTACTAAAGAAACTCATCTTCTCTAAAGCTTCAACTCTGGAAAGAAAAAAAATTTCAAAATCATATGTATCTTCTTCGAAAGAACCATCTCAAAAATGCATCACTTCCAATGTTCCCGAGCTCTCCTTGGATCACCATCCCTCCGCTAAAACATGTAATGCTTAGCAAATTTTGGAAAACAACAAGGATAAAAGAAATAGTAATATTTACATAATTATTTTTTATTTACTTATTTGTCTTCTTAGCCAAAAAGAATTAATACATCATAAATATTTGAAAGATAATAAAAAAATAATTTAAAATTATTTTATTTTATATTAAATTTGTTTATTTTATAATTTTTATTATTATTAAAATAATTAAATAATTCTAAATATAATAGATATACAATTATAAATATTATAAGCATAAAATTATTAATTTAAATTAAATAAAATAATGTTAAATTACTGTCTGTCTAACGTTACGAGATTAATAATCCTACTCCTTATACTAATAAAAATGTAACTATTATATCGTATATAAAAATGTTTGGAAATTGTTACGGATCCGGCCCACGGATCCTACACCCAGAACGGTCCCCGAACCCCGTTACCAAGGTCCGACCCCCTTCGCCCTTCCAGAAGGCCCGGAACCAGCCCACTAGAGCTCATAACCAACTTTCGAATTCAAACGTCTCCCTTATCTTAGCCAAATAAGATAAGATAAGATAAGATAATTCAAACGTCTCCCTTATCTTAGCCAAATAAGATAAGATAAGATATTCACCATCACCTATAAATAGAGGACTCAGGTCCCTCCAGGTATTCATTCATTCCTCACACCTTCTACCTCTTAGATCCATTCTGACTTGAGCGTCGGAGTGTCTTTGCAGGTACCACCCCCCATTGCTCCAGGCAAGTGATCCGGCATCTGCCTCAATCCGCAAGTTCTCGATCCATCTCTCAACCTGTACCAGAGACATCTTGTACATTGGCGCCGTCTGTGGGGAACTTTGCAACGTTGTGGCGGCATGGCGGATAACCCAGAAGAGCAATCATCAAACTCAGACTTCTTGCGTGTAACTGAGAGCAAAAAGGAATAATGTTTCCTTAACTTGCATCACCTTTGCATGTTTATGCATCCTTTCGTCCTACTCCAACGGCGAAATCCCAAAAGGAATAATGTTTCCTTAACTTGCATCACCTTTGCAGGGATAACACACCTTCGTCCTACTCCAACGGCAAAATTCCAAAGGAATAATGTTTTCTTAACTTGCATCACCTTTGCATGTTTATGCACCCTTTCGCCCTACTCCAACGGCGAAATCCCAAAGGAATAATGTTTCCTTAACTTACATCACATTTGCAGCGATAACACACCTTCGCCCTATTCCAACGGCGAAATCCCAAAGGAACAATGTTACTTGCAATTACCTTCTTAGTGATAACACTCTTTATGCACCCTCGCCCTACTCCAATGGTGAAATTCCAAATCCTCTGAGCCCAAAGTCTCGCCTCCCTTTAGTGGGACACCTCCACCTCTTGGACCTTCTCATTCACTACTCCCTCATCCGTCTCTCCAAGCGCCATGGCCCCATCTTCTCCCTCTACTTCGGCTCCATGCCCACCGAGGTTGCTTCTTCTTTTGAACTCTTCAAGCTCTTCCTCCAAATCCACGAGGTCACTTCTTTCAACACTAGGTTCCAAACCTCTGTCATCCGTCGCCTCACCTGTGACAACTCTGTTGCCATGACATCATGAACGACCTCCTTAAATGCTACCACCGTGGCCAAGCTTAGACCTCTCAGGAGCCAATAGATCAAGAAAGTTCTCAAGGTTCTTGCACAGATATGGGGGACAGCCAAATCGTGGCGGCATGACGGAGAACCTCGAGGAGCAATCCTCCACCCGACACCCTAACTCAAACCCACAAAACCCAACTCCCGAACTCCAAGATAACACTCCTCCCACCCACGGGAGGATAATAAACGCGGCACATCACCAACCAACCCCAACCCAGCAACAACCAAGAGAGGACAACCGTCCTCCCACTGAAGCCCGGCCACCCGATGGCCTGGGAGAGAAGGCGGTCCAGATAATCCAAGAGTTGTGCCTCAGGGTGCAAAACCTCAAAGGCCGAGTCACACCCAAAGAACGGTACCACCCGGAGCATACAAGCCAAGCGACCTCTAGGACCTAATCTCATCGCGATACCAGGAACACCAGGCCCTCTGAGCAACAACACTGCAAACAGCACGATCGCAGCATTTCCCTAGACCCGAAACACCGACGCGGAGAAGACGACTGACGGCACCATCGGGAGGCCAAACGAGCAGGAAACATGCACGTGATAATGGAAGCCATCCCGTTCACAGAAAAATCCTTGAGAGCCAAACTCCTGAAGGACTTCAACAAGCCCACTGACATGAAATAGGACGGGACCAACGATCCCCGGGAACACCTAACGGCCTTCGAGGCCAGGATGAACCTGAAAGGAGCCGCCGACATGATCCGGTGTAAGGCCTTCTCGATAACCTTAGCTGGCCCTGTGATCAAATGGTTCAACGCCCTCCCCAACGGATCTATAACTGGCTTCCACGATATCTCACGGAAGTTCATGGCCCAATTCACCACCAGAATCACCAAAGCTAAACACCCCATCAGCTTATTAGGGGTCACACAGAAACAAGACGAATCCACACAAAAATACCTGGACCGCTTAAACGATGAATGCCTAACGATTGATGGACTCACGGATTCCGTCGCAAGCCTATGTTTAACCAACGGGCTCATGAACGAAGACTTCCGCAAACACCTCACCACTAGTATGGACCATGCATGAGATCCAAAACGTCGCCAGAGATTACATAAATGACGAGGAGGTCAGCCAGGTCGTCGCCACCAATAAACGGCAACCCGACTTCCCGCCATAATCCGATGCCCAGAGAAAGTCAAAGAGACCAACCCAAACAAACCAACACAAACCGACCACCCAGGATCGGGAAATTCTTGAACTACACCCCTGACAGCCTCGATTACCGGATATACCACCAGATAGCAGATCGGGGTATTATCCTGAAAGCCCGACAACTCAGAGAAAGAACGGGCGGCAACAAGACCCTTTACTGCGACTACCACCGAGGTTACGGGCACAAGACACAAGACTGTTTTGACCTTAAAGACGCCCTCAAACAAGCTATAAGAGACGGCAAACCCCTAGAGTTCGCCAAAATCATCAGAGAACCAAAACGCGCGGAAAAAGACAGGTCGCCTGAGAGGGAAGGAAGCAACCTGAGAACACAAAAACAACCTCCCAGGGAAAGTCCAGAAGACGACCCGGCCATAGTAGTAAATGTCATCACAGGCAAGGATGTGTCAAGCAAGTCAAGATCAACACTAAAAAAGGACCTCAAAGTCTTGGACGTCAGAGATCAAGCCCCAGCTACCACAGCCGACAAAATGATAACTTTCTTGCCCGAGGAGTGCCAGCACAGCACCTCGGCCGAAGACGCATCTTTAGTCATCTCGGCGAGAATCGGAACAGGACTAGTTCGGAGAATACTGGTGGACACCGGCGCAGACTTCAACATCCTCTTCTGAGGTGCCTTCGACAAGCTCGGGCTCCGCAACGAAAATCTCCAAACACACCGCAACAGTGTCACGGGACTCAGAGACAACTTCCTCAAGCCAGACGGTTCCATCATTTTTCCCCTTACCATAGGGACGGGAAGCCAGAGGAAGACAATCCTGTCCGAGTTCGTGGTCCTCAAGAACTCCATGTTATTTTCTCTCACTTATTATGCTAGTTTTTCTTTCATGCTTTCATAACAGTGAAGGGTATTTACAAATTTGATTAATTAATATTATTAATATTATTGATATTATTATTAATATTATTAATATTATTGATATTATTATTAATATTATTAATATTAATAAACGGTTACTAGCCGTTTAGTACCATTTGGTTGAAAGGACACAACCTTTTAAGGATTGTGTGTGTTCAAAACATTGTATCTATTGGCTAAAGGGACACAACTCTTTAAGAGTTTTATATGTTCAAAACATTGTATCTATTGGCAATAGAAAAGACACAACCATTTGTATACGTAACTAATCATAATTGCTATGTGCAATCTGTATAAATAAGTCCTTGTTCACTATTTCAGAGAAAAAGTACTAAGTGTACAATTTACTCAACCACTAAGAGATTTTCTTTGTTCAAGAGAGTTGAGAATTTCTTACTATTGCTAATTAAGAAATTCTTAGGTTTCATTGTATCCTGGGAGAGTATTGTCATCAACCCTATAGCAACTAAGTGTGGAGAAAAATATCTCCCTAAAGAAAGTGATCTAATCGTGCCTTGAAACCACTACATAAATATAAGATTTTGTCATCTTACCATCTTCATATACCCAACAATTTTAGAGAGATATTAGTTGAAGATGGCACAAGATCAAAACACTACGTTCAAGGTCATGAATCAAGAGTTTGTCAAATTAGATCGCTTTGATGGAACGAACTTCAACCGTTGGAAAGACAAGATGATGTTTCTTCTTTCAGTTCTCAATCTTGCATATGTGATTGACCCAAAGACTACACCAATTGCCGATGCCGCTGAAAATTCTACACTGGAAGAGAAAGAAAAGATTGTTCAATTGAAAAAGAAACGTGATGAAGATACTTTTGCATGTCGAGGTCATATTCTCAATACTTTATCCGACCGACTCTATGATCTCTACATGTCAATTCAATCACCATTAGAGATTTGAAAATCTTTGGAAGAAAAGTACAATACCGAATGACAAGAAACAGATAAGTTTATTATGATGAAATATTTTGAATTTATTATGAATGATACTATGCCTGTCATGGATCAAATTCATGAATTACAAATCCTTGTAAGTAGACTTCGTGATCTACAATTGGTGATCCCTGAATCATTACAAGTTGGAGCAATTATTTCAAAATTGCCTTCATCTTGGAATGGTTAAAGGAAGAAACTTTTACATCTTGGTGAGGACTTCACAATTGAGAAATTACTAAGGCATATACGTATAGAGGAGGAAACTCGAAAACGTGATGCTGCGTATCTTTCTCAGCGTTCTAAAGTGAATCATATTGATGAAAATAACATCAATAAGAAGAAAAGAAAGTTCTCTAAAGATTCAAAGCAAGATAAGAAGAGACAAAGAGAGTGTTATCATTGTCACAAGAAAGGACACTATATCAAAGAATGTAGAATTTTGAAAAAGAAAGCATCAAAGACCAACTTAGTGGAAGAAAATTGGAGAATATTTTTCTAATGAATTTGATCACTTTTGTGAATTACATGGTATTGTGCATGAATCTTCCGCTCCATATACTCCGCAACAAAATGGTTTGGCGGAAAGGAAAAACCGTACCTTAGTGGATATGGTTAATTCAATGTTACTAAATACAAAATTTCCTTACAATTTGTGGGGTGAAGCATTATTGACATAATGTCATATCCATAATAGGATACCATCAAGACATAGAAAGGTTTCTCCTTATGAAATTTGGAAAGGAAGGAAACCTAATTTAAATTATCTTAAAGTGTGGAGGTGTTTAGCCTTTTTATCGAGTTCCTAATCAAAAGAGAACCAAATTGGGGCCAAGAGTCATAAAAGGTGCTTTTATAGGATATGCTCAAAATTCTAAAGCATATAGAATATTAGACTTAGTGTCTAATGTAGTTGTTGAATCAAGAGAAGTAGAATTTATTGAAAATAAATTTATCAATGATTCAACTTCTAATTTAGAGTATCTCCAAAATGATACTAATATTTCACAAGAAATAAATAATCAAAATAATAAACGTCTAAACGACAAAGAGTTGATTGAACCAAGGAAGACCTTGAGAGTAAGAAAAGAAAAGGACTTGGGTCCAGATTTTATTTCTTCTTAGGCTATCACCTTTTTGGTAGAAGGAACTAGGAATTCTGTAACAAACAAGATTCCTATTGTGATGAACATAGAGGGTGATCCTCAAACCTTCAAAGAGGCTATGGCTTTAAGGGATTCTGCTTTTTGGAAAGAAGCAATAAACGATGAAATGGACTCAATATTATCTAACAATACTTGGGTCTTGGTTGATTTGCCTCCAGGATCAAAGCCTATAGGATGTAAGTGGGTATTTAAAAGAAAGTATAACACTGATGGTTCATTACAAACCTTTAAAGCAAGGTTAGTGGCCAAGGGGTTTAGACAACAAGAAGGTCTAGACTATTTTGATACCTACGCACCTGTGGCAAGAATGACTTCTATTAGGGCTCTTATAGCATTAGCATCCATACATAAGCTTCATATACATCAAATGGATGTTAAAACGGCTTTTTTAAATGGAGATCTTAATGAAGAAATTTATATAGAGCAACCGGAAGGCTATGTGCTACCCGGAAATGAAAAGAAAGTCTGCAAATTAATTAAGTCTTTGTATGGGCTAAAACAAGCGCCTAAACAATGGCATGAGAAGTTTGATTTAGTGGTGTTATCAAATGGCTTCTCACATAATAGTGCGGATAAATGTATTTACTCAAAATTTACTAAAGATTATGGAGTAATTATTTATTTATATGTTGATTATCGGAACAAATTTAGAAGGAATTCGTACAACGAAGGAGTATCTAACTTCTAAATTCAAGATAAAGGATTTGAATGAAGTTGATACAATATTAGGCATAAAGGTGCATAAGAATGAAGTTGGCTTTACTTTAAGTCAATCTTATTATATTAAAAAGGTATTGGAAAAGTTTGATCATCTCACAATTAAAGAATCCAATACGCCATATGATCCTAATCTTAAATTAGAAGGAAACATGAGAAGACCTATAGCACAATTAGAATATGCTAGTGCTATAGGAAGTTTAATGTATGCAATGCATTGTACTAGACCAGATATAGCATTTGCTGTGTGCAAATTATCAAGGTTTACAGGAAAGCCTAGCAATCAACATTGGAAAGCTATAACAAGAGTTCTTGGTTATCTCAAGAAAACCATAAATTTGGGATAACAAATCTTATAGTGATTATCCCGCAGTTTTAGAAGGTTATTCCGACGCAAGTTGGATTACAAATCTTAGTGATAACAAATCCACTTCGGGATGGATTTTCACCATAGGTGGTGGAGCAATAAGTTGAGCCTCAAAGAAACAAACATGTATTACACATTCTACTATGGAGGCTGAGTTTGTAGCCTTATCAGCCGCAGGTAAAGAAGCGGAATGGTTAAGAAATTTGTTATATGATATAAAGCTGTGGCCACAGCAGACGACAGCCATTTCAATCTTCTGTGATAGTGAATCAACCATGTCTCGAGCATATAACAAGGTTCATAATGGAAAGTCTAGACATATAAGTTTGAGACATGAGTTTGTGAGGCAACTAATAGATGATGGTGTAATTACCATTACTTATATAAGATCTCAAGGAAATTTAGCAGACCCTTTGACTAAAGGTTTGTCAAGGGATAAAATCAAAGAAACTACTGCTAAAATGGGATTAAAACCTATTATTGCTAAATGATGGGAACCCAACCTTATTCTAGTAGACCACTACTTTCAAGGTATAGGATTTAGTGCTATATAATAGGTAATAACAAGTTATTTAGCAATTGGAGCACTAAGGTATAGGATTTAGTGCTATTAAAAATAAATTAGGAGGGTGAGTTTAAACTCTTAATGGAATGATAATATTATCTATCAAAAGATTCCACCTATATGAATATAAGAGCGGTGCCGCTCTAATCGAGAATTTTAGAGGTTTAATTCTCGTAAATATTCATGAAACCAGGATGAGCACAATGCCATATAAGTGCTTAAAATTGTAAACTCTTGAACTTGGAGGGTATAAGTAATGTGTGTGATTTTTGGTACTAGCATATGGAGTATAGGTTTAATCGATTAGACACCTATTACTTCGTTATAACTTTAAAATTTACACTAAAAGAATGTTTAATTAATGTTTAATCTTAGTGACACATTCTTTATGCATATACTTGTATGACATTTAAATTTTGTAAATAGTGGGGGATTGAAGGGTATTTACAAATTTGATTAATTAATATTATTAATATTATTAATATTAATAAACGGTTACTAGCCGTTTAATACCATTTGGTTGAAAGGACACAACCTTTTAAGGATTGTGTGTGTTCAAAACATTGTATCTATTGGCTAAAGGGACACAACTCTTTAAGAGTTATATATGTTCAAAACATTGTATCTATTGGCAATAGAAAAGACACAACCCTTTGTATACGTAACTAATCATAATTGCTATGTGCAATATGTATAAATAAGTCCTTGTTCACTATTTTAGAGAAAAAGTACTAAGTGTACAATTTACTCAACCACTAAGAGATTTTCTTTGTTCAAGAGAGTTGAGAATTTCTTACTATTGCTAATTAAGAAATTCTTAGGTTTCATTGTATCCTTCGAGAGTATTGTCATCAACCCTATAACAACTAAGTGTGGGGACAAATATCTCTCTAAAGAAAGCGATCTAATCGTGCCTTGAAACCACTACATAAATATAAGATTTTGTCATCTTACCATCTTCATATACCCAACAAACAGACTTTTAACATAAAACTTCTTCAACGTAAAGTTTCATTCTTCGTTCTTCTTTAACATAAAATTTTTTCATTCTTCTTTGATTTTTCTTATTTTTCTTTAGATTTTCGTTTTCTTTTTCATTTTCGTTGTGTTTCTTCTCTGATTTCTTTAACTTTTGTTTTCTCTACTTTCTCTTCAGATTTTGATATGCATTTGAATAGCGTATTATTCTTCTGTATCAAAACAATGAATGATTCAAGTTCAAATTAGTTGAATGAGAGCAATTTAAATTATTTTTCTGAATCGAATCAAGTAGACAATACTACAACAACGTAGATTATTTTTAAGGATTATATGTGTCAAAAAAGAATTAAAATCTGTCAACAAATCAATTTTTGACACTATTTTAACTATAGAAATATGTTAATAAAAATTTTACCAAAAATAGTATTTTTAAGGGATAAGTACTTTTTTCTTCCCCAACGTCTGGGGTCAAAATCGATTTCGTCCCTAGCCTTTTTTTTATTAAAATCATCCTGAACGTTACAAAACGCTTTAAAATCATCCTTCCCCCCAATTACGAATTTTTTATGTTACAATTGCCCCTGATGGTCCATATCCCTTCATTTTTCATTCCTGCGAAACTCATTCACTCTCTCATTTGTTACACATAGTCGAAGGAGATGTTTCATGTTCAATGACGCCCTAGGTGTGGTGTGTGTTCATTGGAGGCGTATCTGAGCTGCATTTGGAGGTCAGTAGCTAAGGTAAGGAAGGTTTTCGGTCCGGCATTGTCGTCGACATTGAGGTATGTATGAAGAATTCCTTACGGTTTTGTTTCCAGTTAGCTGTGGGGGTTTGAGTCATTTTTTCTTTTGTGTCTTTAGGGAATGGGAAGCTTTACTCTGACTGTCTACCATGGGGGCGATTTGGGTATAAAGAAGGGACGTTACAGTATATAGGGGGAGAGAAGACAGTGATTGAAGATGTTGATAGTGATTGCTGGTCTATATTTGAGGCATATGCAGAGCTAGGGCAGTTCGGATACACCAAAGAAAACATTGCAGCTCTGTGGTATAAGGATCCAGCTAGTGAATGGTTAGAGAAGGCCCTAAAATTATTTGCTACGGATAGAGATACACTTAAGATGTGCAAAATAGCGAGCTTGAGGGGTTATGTTGAGGTGTTTGTGGTGCATGTAGTTGAGGATGCAGAAGAATTTCCGGAGGCTGGGTTTATTGATGTTGGAGGCCAAGCAGAGCAGAATCCGGGTAATGAGTTAGTGGTTTATGAGGGTGAAAAAGTTCAAGAGATGAAAAATGATAATGTGCAAGGAGTCAATGAAAAAGATCAGGTAGATACAGATGTGGTCACTGAAAATGATAGGGTTGAGTCAAACAGCGATGATGACAGTGATGATGATGAGGAGTACGATGATGAGAGTGGGTTTGAGGAAGATACCACTGGCAAGAGCAGCAAGAGGGTTGATAAAGGAAAAGGGATAATGAATGGCAATTTTAGTGATGAGGAAGGCTTCAACAGTGATGAAGTGGACTTGGAGTATGAGGTTGGTGTTGGATCAGGTGATGAGGAAGGAGAAGGGGAAGATAAGAATGAGGGAAGGGGTTATCCAATTAATAAGGAATGTAAGGACATGAATACTTACAAGTGGGAGGTGGGAACAGTTTTTGCTTCAAGAGAGGAATTTAAGGACACTGTCACGTCGTATGCAGTACAATCGAGAAGGGGACTGAGGTATGCGAAGCTTGATTTGGTTAGAGTGAGGGCAGTTTGTCAGCCTGGCTGTCCTTTTTGGTTATATGCTGCTAAGACGAAGAATGAATCAACTTGGCAACTACGGTCCATTAACCTTAAGCACACTTGTGGGCAGTCTCATAGGGTTGGAATATTGCATACTTCATGGCTGAGTAGGGCTTTTAAGAAGAAGGTGGAACATAATCCTAGGGTTAAGATCAAGGAACTGGTGAACAAGGCACAACGGAAGTGGAACCTGACAGTTACAACCTCAATGGCAGCTAGGTCTAGGCAAGCGGCTCTAGATGACATACAGGGAGAGTATAGGAAGCAGTACAAGAGGATTGGTGATTACTGCTATGAGTTACTCCGTTCTAATCCAGGATCCTCAGTGACTCTGAAGGTACAAAGGTCCCCTGACTTTGAGCATGAGCAGCAAAGCTCATCTTTGAACAACTATTGCATATTTAAGAGACTTTATGTATGCCTGGATGCTTGCAAAAAAAGCATTCTGCAATGTAGAAAATTCATTGGGTTGGATGGCTGCTTTCTGAAAACCCCTCAAGGGGGGCAGATGCTGACTGCTATAGGATGGGACCCGAATGATCAAATGCTCCCTATTGCCTATGCCGTCGTGGAGTAAGAGACCAAGGATAGCTGGACTTAGTTCTTGAGGCTGCTAATTCATGATTTTGGGTTGGAAACAATTGGCAGGGCAACCTTTATGTCTGATCAGCAGAAGGTAAATATCAAGCTAATATCATGCATATTCTTTTTAAGTTAATATGAGGTTAACATTATGCATACCAACCTGGTTTTGCTAGGGGTTACTGCCAGCTTTTGATGAGGTGATCCCAGGTGTAGATCACAGATTTTGCGTGCGACATCTCTACAGTAACTTCACAAAGAAGTTCCCTGGATTGCAATTGAAGCAGCTGATGTGGAGATGCGCAAAAGCAACACACTGGAAGGACTGGGAGAGAGAAATGGCAGTCATCCGATCTTTGAACGTCGAGGCTCACAGGCATCTGAATTCTATTCCTCCAAGATTCTGGAGCAGATCCAGGTTTAGCTTCCACTCCAAATGTGATACTCTTGTTAACAATATGTGTGAAAGTTTCAATGGGGCTATAGTCGATTCTAGGGAGAAGCCCATAATTACTATGCTAGAAGAAATTAGGTGTACTTAAAGCTTCCACTCCAAATGTGATACTCTTGTTAACAATATGTGTGAAAGTTTCAATGGGGCTATAGTCGATTCTAGGGAGAAGCCCATAATTACTATGCTAGAAGAAATTAGGGTATACTTAATGAATAGATGGGCTGTTAATAGAGAAAGAATTCAAAAGTTCAATGGAACAATTTTACCTAGAATTAGGAAGAAGATAGAGAGAAGAGGAAGGGCAGCCGGTGAGTGGAGGCCTTATTGGTCTGCTGCACAAACTTATGAGGTTGTCAATGGATTGAGCAAGTATGCTGTTGATTTATCTCTGCGTGAGTGTTCCTGTAGGAAGTGGCAGCTAAGTGGAATTCCTTGCACACATGTAATCAGCTGTATAAACTTCAAGGGTCTTGAATTGGATCAGTATGTGGATGACTGCTACAAGAGAGACGCCTATGTCAAATGTTATGAATCCGCAATCCATCCTCTCAATGGCCCAGATCTGTGGGAGCACACAAACTTCGATGATGTCATGCCACCATCTTATCGGAGGCCTAGTCACAGACCAGTGAAGAAGAGGAAAAGAGGACCTGAAGAATCAGAGAATAGATGCCACACACACTTGTCTAGGAGGGGGCGGACTCAGAGGTGTTCAAGGTGTGGTGTAGTAGGTCACAAGAGAGGAAGGTGCAGCAATCCACCCCTCACTATAAGTTCTGTTCTGACCATGTTTTGTTTAGGGTTTATTGCATTGTTTTCAATCTGTATGTTGGTGTTTAAATGTTTCCTTCTTGGTATATTGCAGGCCCAACCCCCTAAAGAAACTGGTGCCAAGAAAGCTACTCGAGGAAGGAAGAGCACAACCTCAAAACCTGTTATGCAAACTGCTACCAGAGGGAGGAAGAGGTCAAGAGGTCAAGGAAATCCATCATCACAGCCCCAACCAGCCATGAGCTCAACTCCCATAACCAGGTCCAAGTCATCCCATTCCCAGCCCATCCCCAAGCCTAGTACAACAGCAACTAGGCCCAATACAACAGCAGCAGCTACTCCCCAATCAAGGCCCAACAAGAAGCCCATCAAAAAGCCCATCAAAAGCTCCACTCAACCACCACCAGTCACTAAGGACAAGGGTGCATCCAGCTCAAGCCAACCAATGATGCACAAGGTCTCCTTCTCTCACAATATTGCACTGCTTGTATCACCAAGGAAGTTGAGGCTGATGGCAAAACTGCCTCCAAGGGAATGGGAAAAGCTTTGACAATGTTTACTAACTATTTAAGTTGTTAGCTGGTCCATATAGATTTGGTTTGATGATAGTTCTATGGTTGTGTAATTTCATTTTGATTGGAACTTATTACAGACTATTTATGCCTTTTGTTGTGTGAAAGTGAACACAATTACTGCTGTTTTGATATAAGTCCAATTGTCAGTTTGTTTCATGAATGATGTGAGACTTTTACTCTTGGTTTGTTAATGAATGAAGTCACATGCTTATATTCTGGTTAATCTGTTTCTGCTTTCATTCTATTAGACTGTAGCTACTCTATAATACAGGTAATGTATTGGTAACAGAGAGTCAAATTTCATGTCAACAATTTCCACTTTCATTGCCAAATTTTTCTCAGATTACAGACACAGACAATCACTTACATACACATATACTCAACTTCAATAACCAGTTTCAATACCAAATTTCTATCTAGTCACAGCATGAATTTTTCAATTACATAAAGTCCTCTGCAATGGCTAACTACAAACTACCTAGAATTGACCTATTTTCTTCCAAACTTTCATCAACCCAGTTTCAAAGGCACCAAACATGGTACACCCTGGTTGTGACTCAACAAAACCTGCAGCCATAAACATACACAAGCAACCCAGCCAACCATGCCCAACACTGCAGCAACCTTCAACTTCCACTCAGATGCCTTCACGCCTGCCTTCAGGTCGGCGACTTTCCTCTTCAACCTTGCAACATGGGAATCTTCGCTCCCACCTTCTGGATCTGCCCAACGGAAAAACTCATACTCATAATTGACCTACAACACCCCACCATACTCAGTGCCCAGAAAGAAGCATATGGAATCAGATTAGAAGAACAACAAAAGATGAACTCACCTCATAGTAGACGCAGCCCCAGAATCGGCGACCTGTGTTTTCCTTGGTTCCGGAAACTCGCAACACTGGTCTCTCTCGATGCCCACAAAGAACCCCCTTCTTCTGCGCAGACCCCCTTCTGCGAGACGACCTCGAGCTCTCCGACGCCATGGCTGCGCGACAACCCTAGCCCTAGCAGACGCGTTATACTTCTGGTTTGGGGGTGGGGTCGAAAATAAATTTTAATTTTTTATACGATTATATAGGTCAACTACCAGTAACAACCTCAGGGGAAAATGTGTCCAAAAAATTTCGAAATTGGGGGGAAGGATGATTTTAAAGCGTTTTGTAACGTTCAGGATGATTTTAATAAAAAAAAAGGCTATGGACGAAATCGATTTTGACCCCAGACCTTGGGGACGAAAAAAGTACTTATCCCTATTTTTAACATATAAGGAATTGTAAAAAAGCTTAATCTTATTTTGATAAATATTGGCTATCAAAAATAATTTGTTAGAAAAAATTTGAAAATATATTTTTTGTAATACTTATTAACCATCAAAAATACTATTTATTTTGACACTTATTGACCATAAAAAATTCTCAACAAAAACTTTTTACAATTATTAACCGCAAAATATATTATATCATAGACTTTTTTTGGCAATTTTTTACCATAAAAAAATTCAATCATATTTTTTTGACATTCGTTATTATAAAAGTTAAGGTTTCACCTATTATTGATTTTCAAATGAAAATGACTCTAACAATAGACAAAACAAAAATTCTACCACTATGACATGAATATACTTTCACTTAATCATATATAATCATCGTATAAAATTAAACAAGATCTTTGCAATTTTGATAATTGATCATGATTCAAAACTAGTACAAATAGCATCCTTATATAGCATTTAACAAGTATATCAACAACAATTAACACCAAGTTCCAAAACCAATACTCAATATCATAATATCATATTAATGTTCTTTTTTATATAATGCTATATGAGTCACACTCTTAAACTCATCAAAATGTTGAGCCATTAATCAAATGGAGTAGGATTGTTGTCACTTTGAACTATAGGCAACCTTCCACCTAATAGTTGCTCAAGTATTCCTGCCATATGATCTACCTTTTCTTCAAATCATCCACCTCTAGAGTCTTAATATTTTTTTCTGCACATTGAAACTTTGTTTGGAGACAAGAAAATATGAATGAGTCACGCTAGCCCCATAACCACGAACTCGTCTATGTCATTCAGGTCCAAATATTTTGATGCATGGAAACTTGTCTCTCAACAATTTTCCTTCGGCAAGTACACCGAATTGTCGTCAAGTAAAAACTCACAATAGAGTGAGGTCGAATCCCACAGGGATTGATTGGTCAAGCAACTTTAATTAGAGGAATGTTCTAGTTGAGCGAAGTAGAATTTGATTTGAGATTTGTAGAAAATTAAATGGCGGGAAAGTAAATAGCAGAAAATGTAAATTGCTAGAAATAAAGAGCTGAATGTAAATGGCGGAAAGTAAATTGCAGAATCTTAAATGGGAATGGGGAAGATGCTCATAAAAGTAAATTGCAGAAATTAAAGAGAATGGGTAAGATCAGAAATAGAGAATTCATTGGGCTTAGGAGATGTTGCATTCTCCGGATCAAGTTCATTTTCATCTCTTCCTCAATCATTGCATTCAATGATCTCCTTGGCAATCTTAAGTGATCGAATTACAATTCCTTGTAATTCAATCTCTCAAATCTTGATCAATAGCCAATTCCTTGGTCAATTGCTCATGAGAAGAGATGAAGTATGGTCGTTGATTATACCACATGCATTCCCAAATCAAGTGTTGGTAGAATTATAGTCACCATATCCATCTAACCCCAATTTGGTCCAGCATGAGAAAGCATTTCTAGCATGATCTCTTCATTCTTCCTCCAAGGTTCAGAAGAGATCCAAGTATGAATAGCTTCTTTTCCAAGATAACTACCCAATTGGATGAAGATTGAAAGCTTTCTAGTAAAATCGAGAGAAAAGATAGAAGAAGAATAATGAAAACTAATATTGATCCATCAAATTACAACAGAGCTCCCTGACCCAATGAAAGGGGTTTAGTTGTTCATAGCTCTGGAAATCGAAAATAAAAATGGAAAATATATTATGAAAAGTAAAACTAGAAGTGCAGAGAAAGTAAAATTATACAGAGAGTAGTTCTCCAATTTCCAACTCCCCAAAAAGCTCCTTTCTAATTCAAAACTATCCCATATATATATTATTCTTCTGATCTTCTAGTTGATTCTTCAAGTCTTAGATATGGGCCTTTGGATCTTGAGTTTGAAGCAGTTATCCTCTTCAGTGGGCTTAGCTTTACTTGCAGAGAGAAAGTGTGAAGTAGGCAGGGTCTTTAGCTCAGGACGTTAGTGGTGTTAACGTTAAGTGAGAGTGTGGGTTCGAGAACGTTAGTGACAATCACCTTTTTCACTAACGTTCCTAACCCAGGGATGATCCACGTTAACTTTAACGTTAGTGGCACCAACGTGACCACTAACATTGCCTCTTGGTCCTTCGCACACGTTATTGGGACTCACCTTTTCCAATAACGTTGAGAGTCCTCCCTCCCCCTACGTTAGAGTTCACGTTAACTTAGTTAACGTGGCTCTTAACGTAGGCTTGCCAATCCTTCGAGAACGTTAGT
>NC_029791.2:85376376-85385153 GCF_000816755.2 Arachis ipaensis
CCTTGCTTTCTCCACGTTAGCTTCCCCGTTAACTAAGTTAACGTGGCAACTAACGTGGCTTATTGTGGCTTGGCCAACGTTAGTGACAAAGGTGAGTGTCACTAACGTTGGCTTCTCTTTTGCTTCCCAACGTTAGAGTCCACGTTAACTGAGTTAACGTGGCTCTTAACGTGGCCACTTATGAGTTTGGTCCAACGTTGGTGACAAAGGTGAGTGTCACTAACGTTGGCCTTATTTCTTTCTTCCACGTTAGAGTTCACGTTAACTTAGTTAACATGACTCTTAACGTGGGCTATTATGGCTTTCGAGGATGTTATTGGCGATTACTTTTCTCATTAACGTTGCAATTTAGCTCCCATTCCACGTTAGTGGTCACGTTAGTTAGACTAATGTGGCTACTAACGTGGTTTTTCCTTGCTTCCTTTGTCCTGAAATCAAACAATAAAGTGCATCAAAGTTCTAATCCAAGTCATGAGACATGCATCATCCAATTTGTCATATAATTCATGCAAAATTCTCATGAAATCATGTAAAGTGCACCATGTTTGCTTGAATCAAGATGTAAGTGAAATTTTACCCAAAACTTGCTTATTTCCTAAGAAAAGGCATAAAACTACCCTAAAACAGTAAAGAAAAGGTCAGTGAAACTGACCAAAATGCCCTGGCATCACAACACCAAACTTAAAGCTTGCTTGTCCCTAAGCAAGTACTGGAACAAGAGAATGATGAATGGAATGCCAAGAGGAATGAGTCATTATTGTGGAAGTCATGTCCTTGGTTTTATGGTGGTTTCATGCATAGCAACTTAGGTTCATTCCTTCACTGGATTTCAGACCTTTATCATGTCCTAGAATACTTACCTGATTGCATCCCATGAGACTTTTATTCATTGATCCTTTTTGTTATTTCAGGGCTTGTTTGTGTTCTTAGACTAGGTGCTCTGTGAGGGGGTGACTCTTTAAGATAAGCTTTCAGCCAGTACTCCCGAACCAGTTGGTTCAAGGTGCTAGGTGTTAAGACACCCCTAAGGACTTATTCCCTCAAGTCTCTTTCCCCCATACATACACACCACAGGCACATGGTTTGTTATTTTCTTTCTTGAGACCTTGGTGTCCAGCACCTCTTTGGGTTACTAAGCGTTCTGTAGCAAAGGTTACTCTTGATAGTGGACTTTCAGCTGATAATCCCGGGTTAGTTAACCCAAGTTACCAAGTGATAAGGCACCCCTAAGAGCTTATTCATCCAAGTAAATCCCTTACACAGGAACACCACAGACACTTCCCTCAAGATTCAAACCCTTGGTGCCTAGCATTATTTCTTACTCTTTTTCTTTTATTCGTAACTTTCATTTTTCTTTCCCTTTTCTTTTATTAGGATCTTGTTATTTGGCTAGTCTCATGGGGTGTGTTTCAAGCATATGATTCAGGACCGATAGTTGCCTTTCCACCTTGTTGGTGAACCAACTTAGCTAATCTATTACCGCACCACAAATCTAGGAACTTACTCCACAATGTGAACTCCCCTCTGGTCTTTGATAACACACATTCTCTTTTTATTTGATAAGAAAGGAGACAAGCATACAAGTAGGCAAGGTGAAGATACAGCAGGTATCGTGGACAGCACACATATGACAAAAGCAAAACAAACATTAAACTACAATGATTTAAACTAATGAGTAACTATTAATCAAGGTCCTTCGGACTTCCAATTCTTAGCATTTCAAGTATATGGAGTTAAGTAACAACACAACCTTCGGGTGATGGTTTCTAGCTGTCCCCTTGTTGTCCTCATCCATAATTTTTGCTCCTTCACTTCCTTGGATGATGGTGCACCATTTCCTCAGAAAGTTCCTGCAAAGTTATTGGAAGTTGCTTGTTCCCAAAGCACTTGAGAAATAGTTAGCTCGCATGTATGCTTGTGAATTTCTGAACTTAATTTGGTGTGTGAACACCAAACTTAGTTCCTTACCTAGTAGACAGATTGCATACTTACAGAGAGCTTCATAGATTGTTACTAACACAAATAACTATTGACTAAAGACTAAACTCCTGCTAAGTGGTTCCCTTGATTGGTTAGAGCTAGCAGTTGGCCATTGGAGTGTAGTGTGATTCCAACTAATATCTTTGGTGGAACACCAAACTTAGAATCACACTTTCACTCTTGGATTTGTTTTGGTGTGGAACACCAAACTTAGCTCCTCGCAATATAGGGGAAACAACTTGTGATCTTTATTGAAATGACAATGAAAAAAAGAAACTACCTCAAGTTGGGTTGCCTCCCGACAAAGCGCTCTTTTAGCATCGCTAGCTCGACGATTCCTCCATTACTTGAGAAGATACTTCACTTTGGGGTTTTCCCCCATGTTTCCCATATAGTGTTTGAGCCTTTGTCCGTTCATAGTGAAAGTCCTCTCCAAACTCTCATCCATGATTTCTATGTGTCCTTATGGCGAGACTTTTGTGACAAGAAAGGGTCCTGACCACCTTGATTTGAGTTTTCCTGGGAACAGTCTCAATTTGGAGTTGTAGAGGAGTACTTGCTACCCCTTTGCGAAACTCCTGGGTGCCAGATGGAAGTCATGTCTCCTCTTCGCCTTTTCTTTATAAATCTTGGCATTTTCATAAGCTTCAGATCTGAATTCCTCCATCTCTTGCAGCTGCAAAATCCTCTTTGCACCAGCAGCAATGCTGTCAAAATTTAGTATCTTTAGAGCCCAGAGGGCTTTGTGTTCCAGCTCCAGTGGTAAGTGACAAGCTTTCCCATACACCAGTTGATATGGGGACATCTCGAGTGGTGTTTTGAATGCTGTTCTGTATGCCCAAAGAGCATCATCCAGCTTCTTCGATATCGTAGGAGAAGAGATTCTAGTGGTTTGTTACAAAAGTGGCTCCCTCCATCACTGATGAGTTCTCATGGGACTCCAAACCGGCTAAAGATATTCTTCCTGAGGAAGTTCATGACCACCTTGTTATCATTTGTTGGGGTTGCAATAGCCTCCACCCACTTGGAAACGTAGTCCACTGCCACCAAAATGTACTTGTTTGCATATGAGGTTGGGAATGGTCCCATGAAATCGATTTGCCATACATCAAACAGTTCCAGTTCTAAGATGAAATTTTGTGGCATCTCATTTCTTCTGGGCAAGTTTCCAGCTCTTTGGCATTCATTGCAGTTCTTTACTAGTTCCTTGGCATCCTTGAAAAGGGTGGGCCAAAAGAATCCGCTTTGTAACACCTTGGCTGCAGTTCTGTCCCCTCCAAAATGGCCTCCATAGCACGAGCCGTGGCAATTCCACAGGACCTGTCGTCCTTCTTCTTAAACACATCTTCTCAGGATACCATCTGAACACTTCTTGAAGAGATATGGCTCATCCCAGACAAAATATTTTGCATCATTTATGAGCTTTCTTTTTTTGATGTTTGTTGATCTCTGGAGGTAGAGCCCCAGTTACCTTGAAGTTGGCAATGTCTGCAAACCATGGTGCTTTGTGAACTGTCATCAACTGCTCATCAGGAAAGAGCTCATTTACACTTGTATCATGTGCTCCACCTTTATCATGAGGGATTCTGGATAGGTGATCTGCTACCTTGTTCTCCACTCCTTTCTTGTCTCTAATTTCAATGTTGAACTCCTGCAATAATAAGATCCACCTTATTAGTCTTGGTTTTGATTCTTGCTTGGCAAACAAATATTTAAGTGCTGTGTGATCTGTGAAAACAATCACTTTAGCACCAATGAGGTATGATCTGAACTTGTCAAATACAAATACTATTGCTAGCAACTCCTTTTCAGTAGTGGTATAATTTTTTTGAGTGTCATTGAGGACTTTGCTAGCATAGTAGATCACATGGACTAAGTTATCTTTCCTCTACCCTAACACGGCTGATGAGCGGATATTTTATACGCTTTTTGGAGTTAATTTCATATAGTTTTTAGTATGTTTTAATTAGTTTTTAGTTTATTTTCATTAGTTTCTAGGAAAAATTTATATTTCTGGACTTTATTATGAGTTTGTGTATTTTTTTTGTTATTTCAGGTATTTTTTGACTGAAATTGAGGGAGCTGAGCAAAAATCTGATTCACGCTGAAAAAGGACTGCTGATGCTGTTGGATCCTGACCTCTCTGCACTCGGAATGGAATTTCTGGAGCTACAAGAGTCCAATTGACGCGCTTCCAATTGCGTTGGAAAGTAGACATCCAGGGCTTTTCAGCAATATATAATAGTCCATACTTTTCTCAAGGATAGACGATGTAAACTGGCGTTCAACGCCAGTTCCATGTTGTAGTCTGGCGTCCAGCGCCAGAAACACGTTACAAGTTGGAGTTCAACGCCAGAAACAGGTTACAGCCTGGCGTTGAACGCCCAAAACAGCCCAGGCACGTGAGAAGCTTTAGTCTCAGCCCCAGCACACACCAAGTGGGCCCCAGAAGTGGATTTCTGCACTATCTATCATAGTTTACACATTTTCTGTAAACCTAGGTTACTAGTTTAGTATTTAAACAACTTTTAGAGATTTATTTTGTATCTCATGACATTTTAGATCAAAACTTTGTACTCTTTGATGGCATGAGTCTCTAATGTGAGTATTTCTGTTTTTCATTCAAACATGCATGTTCCTATCTAAGATATCCATTCGCACTTCAACATGAATGTGATGAACGTGACAATCATCATCATTCCCCCACGAACGCGTGCCTGACAACCACTTCCGTTCACCGTAGAATGAATGAATATCTCTTGGATCTCTTAATCAGAAGACAAAGCATCTCCAAAACTCCAACATATTCTCCATCATTGCACAATAAGTATTTATATTTATGCCCTCTCACTTTTTACAATTGAACTTGAAAAACACTGTTGTTGGCATCCTGACTAAGAATAATAAGATAATCATAGCTTGCTTCAAACCAACAATCTCCATGGGATTCGACCCTTACTCACCTAAGGTATTACTTGGACAACCCAGTGCACTTGCTGGTTAATTGTGCGAAGTTGTAAGAGAGTAATGTGAACATTGACATTACAATTTCGTGCACCAAGTTTTTGGCGCCGTTGCCGGGGATTGTTTGAGTTTGAACAACTGACGGTGAATCCTGTTGCTTAGATTAGGAAAATTTTGTCTTTTGGGTCAGAGTCTTTTATATTCTTTTCAAAAAAAAATAAAAATAAAAATAATATTTTTTCTTAGTTATTAAAAACATTTTTTTTCAAAACAAGTGTTACATTTACTGCCCATTTGGCTAGAGCGTTGGTCTGTGTTCTTGGTAATTGGGTACCTTCTTTTTAAAATTCTTTTTCAAAAATAATTTTTACATTAAATCTTGTGCCAAACTTTAAGTTTGGTATTTTCTTGTTGATTTTTCTCTGGTTTTCGAAAATCTTATTTTGGTTTTCTAAAAATTTTAAGTTTGGTGTTCTTTCTCCATGTTCTTGTGTTCTTGTGAGTCTTCAAGGTGTTCTTGAGTCTTCCTTGTGTCTTGATCTTAAAATTTTTAAGTTTGGTGTTCCTTGGTGTTTTTCCTCCAAAATTTTCGAAAACAAGGAGCATTAGATCTAAAAATTTTAAATCTTGTGCTATCTTATTGTTTTTCTCTCTCCTCTTTAAATTCAAAAATATATTTTCTCTCTATTTTAAAGCAAAGTTTCGAAATTTACCTTTAAAATTCAGATTTTTTATTTCAAAATTTAAAACCTTTTTCAAAAATCATAATATCCTTTTCAAAACTTCCTAACCACTTTCTCTCTCCTCATTTTTTCGAAAATCTTCACCCATTTTTATTTATTTTATTTTAATTTATTTTATTTTTGAAATAAATAAATAAATAAATAAATAAATAAAATTAATATTTTTTTTATTTTACATCATCTCCCTTTCTCCATCATGGATCTAAGTGGAAATGAATAGTCCAGAAGGACTCTGGGGTCATATGCTAACTCCTCTACTGCTTCATATGGGAGTAGTATCTGCATACCCTCCATTGGAGTCAATAGCTTTGAGTTGAATCCTCAACTTATTATCATGGTGCAGCAAAGCTGCCAGTATTCTGGTCTTCCACAAGAAGAACCTACAGAGTTTCTGGCACAATTTTTACAAATTGCTGACACAATACATGATAAGGAAGTAGATCAGGATGTCTACAGATTATTACTGTTTCCATTTGCTGTAAAAGACCAAGCCAAGAGATGGTTAAATAACCAACCTAAGGCTAGTATAAAAACATGGAAACAGCTGATAGAGAAATTCCTGAATCAATACTTTCCTCCAAAACGGATGACATAGCTAAGGCTGGACATCCAAGGCTTTAAACAAGGAGATAATGAATCTCTTTATGATGCCTGGGAGAGATACAGAGAGATGCTAAGAAAATGCCCCTCTGAAATGTTTTCAGAGTGGGTTCAGTTAGACATCTTCTATTATGGGCTTGCAGAAAGAGCTCAGATGTCTCTAGATTACTCATCTGGTGGATCTATCCACATGAGAAAGACAATTGAAGAAGCTCAAGAGCTCATTGATACAGTTGCCAAAAATCAGCATCTGTACTTAAGCAGTGACCCCTCCATGAAAGAAGAGGCTAAAACAGTAACTGCTGAACTCAGTCCTGTAGAACAAGCTGCTGAATTCAATCAGCAATTGGACTTTCTAACACAACAGTTAGCCGAATTCAAAGATAGACTATAAGAGACAAGGATGGCTAATATAAATATGGAAGAACAATTGAAGCAAACAAAACAGCAGCTGTCAAAACAAATAACAGAAGAATGCCAAGCAATTCAATTAAGAAGTGGGAAAACATTAAATACCCCACCTCAAGGCAGCAGGAAGCCAAGAAATGAGCAAACTACCCAAAATCCATCTGAGGATAGTAAGAGCCCAGGAAAAAATAATTCAGGCATTAAAACGCCAGAAATTGGGTGGAAGGCTGGCGCTGAACGCCCAGACAATGCTCAGGACTGGCGTTCAACGCCAGAAACAAGCAAGGAACTGGCGTTGAACGCCCAAAGGAAGCACAGTTCTGGTGTTCAGACGCCAGGAACAGCTGAGGAGTTGGCATCTAACGTCACTCCAGCTTCTAACCCTAGCATTCAAATGCCAGTGAGGGATCAGACACACACAAGTACTGATGACAACCCCTCTAAAAAGGCTTCTTCAACCACTTCTGTAGGAAATAAACCTGCAGCAACCAAAGTTGAGGAATATAAAGCCAAGATACCTTATCCTCAAAAACTCTGCCAGGAGGAGCAGTATAAGCAATTTGCTTGCTTTGCAGATTATCTCAGGACTCTTGAAATAAAGATTCTGTTTGCAGAGGCACTTGAGCAAATACCATCTTATGCCAAGTTCATGAAAGAGATCTTGAGTCATAAGAAGGATTGGAGAGAAACTGAAAGAGTTCTCCTCACTGAAGAATGTAGTGCAGTCATTCCGAAAAGCTTTCCTGAAAAGCTTAAAGATCCCGGAAGCTTTCTGATACCATGCATACTTGGGGGTAATTGCACCAAGACAGCCCTATGTGATCTTGGGGCAAGCATCAACCTAATACCTGCATCCACCATCAGAAAGCTTGGTTTAACTGAAGAAGTTAAACCAACCTGGATATGTCTCCAACTTGCTGATGGCTCCATTAAATACCCATCAGGCGTGATTGAGGACATGATTATCAGGGTTGGGCCATTCGCCTTTCCCACTGACTTTGTTGTGCTGGAAATGGAGGAGCACAAGAGTGCTACTCTTATTATAGGAAGACCTTTCCTAGCAACTGGACGAACTCTCATTGACGTCCAACAAGGAGAAATAACCCTGAGAGTCAATGAGGATGAGTTTAAGTTGAATGCTGTCAATTCCATGCAGCATCCAGACACACCAAAAGACTGCATGAAAGTTGATCTCATTGACTCTTTGGTGGAGGAGATCAACATGGCTGAGAGTCTCGAATTAGAGCTGGAAAACATCCTTAAAGATGTTCCGCCTGACCTAGAGGATTCAGAGGAATTGAAAGAGCCTCTGAAATTTCCTCAGGGAGAGGAAAAACCTGCTAAACCCGAGCTCAAACCATTACCACCATCCCTAAAATATGCATTTCTGGGAGAAGGTGATACCTTTCCAGTGATCATAAGCTCTGCTTTAAATCCGCAGGAAGAGGAAGCACTAATTCAAGTGCTAAGGACACACAAGACAGCTCTTGGGTGGTCCATAAGTGACCTTAAGGGCATAAGCCCAGCTAGATGCATGCACAAGATCTTATTGGAGGACAATGCTAAGCCAGTGGTTCAACCACAGAGGCAGATAAATCCAACCATGAAGGAAGTGGTGCAGAAAGAGGTCACTAAATTACTGGAGGCTGGAATTATTTATCCTATTTTAGATAGCCCCTGGGTGAGTCCTGTTCAAGTTGTCCCTAAAAAGGGAGGCATGACAGTGGTTCATAATGAAAAAAATGAATTGGTTCCTACAAGAACAGTTACAGGGTGGCGCATGTGTATTGATTACAGAAGGCTCAATACAGCCACCAGAAAGGATAATTTTCCTTTACCATTCATAGACCAGATGCTAGAAAGACTAGCGGGTCATAATTATTATTACTTTTTGGATGGCTATTCAGGCTACAACCAAATTGCAGTAGATACCCAGGATCAAGAGAAAACAGCATTCACATGTCCATCTGGAGTATTTGCTTACAGAAGGATGCCTTTTGGGCTGTGTAATGCGCCTGCAACCTTTCAGAGATGCATGCTCTCTATTTTCTCTGATATGGTGGAAAAATTTCTGGAAGTCTT
>NC_029791.2:85390396-85391036 GCF_000816755.2 Arachis ipaensis
GGGGCACTCACTTCTGCAACAAACAGCTTTACTCTGCCATGGTCCGGTATGGGATTCGTCATAAGGTGGCAACTCCATGTCATTCGCAGACAAATGGACAAGCTGAAGTCACTAACAGAGAACTAAAAAGAATCCTGGAATGGACTGTAAGTACCCGTAGAAAGGATTGGGCACGAAGCTTGGATGATGCTCTGTGGGCTTATAGAACAGCATTCATGACTCCTATAGGGACCTCTCCGTACCAACTTGTGTATGGTAAGGCTTGTCACCTGCCCGTAGAACTGGAACATAAGGCCTACTGGGCAACCAGATTCCTAAACTTTGATGCCAAACTAGCTGGAGAAAAAAGATTGCTCCAGCTGAATGAGCTAGAGGAATTCAGATTCACTGCCTTCGAAAATGCCAAGCTTTATAAAGAGAAGTCAAAAAGTTGGCATGACAGAAAGCTGTCATCTAGAGTCTTTGAACCAGGACAAAAGGTTCTGTTGTTTAACTCTAGGCTCAGGCTATTTCCCGGGAAACTGTGGAGAGGACGGAGAGGACCATATGTGATTACAAGTGTATCACCATATGGTTATGTGGAGCTTCAAGATATTGATTCTGATAAGAAGTTCGGACAGAGAAGACAGAGAATCAAGCA
>NC_029791.2:85391134-85396014 GCF_000816755.2 Arachis ipaensis
AATAAAGAAGCGCTTGCTGGGAGGCAACCCAGCCATGGGGCATCACTTCCTCTAAGCATTTTGCCCTATTCTTGATTTTATTTGTTTATATAAAGTTCATTGATACTAAGGTAAAGAGTCAATTGTATAAGTTTACAGGGTTACAGAAGGATTCTGCACACAAAACAGAGAAAAAGAGCTCATTGGCAAGAAAATGCAAGTAAAAGTCTGTTTTGGGCGTTCAACGCCCAAAAGAAGCATCCACTGGGCGTTGAACGCCAGTAAGGATAGCCATCTAGGCGTTAAACGCCAGAAAGAAGCATCTTCTGAGCGTTGAACGCCAGAAAGAAGCTCCTTCTGGGCGTTTAACGCCAGATTTACAGCGTCCTGGGCGTTCAGAAAAACGCCCAGTGACAAAGGAGTTCCTGGCGTTCAACGCCAGAAAGAAGCAACAGCTGGGCGTTGAACGCCCAGGGGAAGCAGCAGTTGGGCGTTGAATGCCCAAAACATGCAGCGTTTGGGCGTTCAAACGCCAGGGTGGTGGGGAGGAGGTAAATTCGTTTTTTCTTCATATTTTTCATTTTAATCTTAATTTTCATGTTTCAAATCATGATTTCTTGCATAAACATGTTACAAACCCTGATTTCTAAAATCCCTAATTTCTAAAAACCCTACTTTAAAAATATCAAATGTATCTTAATCCATAAGCACAAATCCTTTTTTTATCCAATTCAACTCTTTTTCAAAATTTTCAAAACAAATCTATCTCTTTTCATTCAAAAATCTTTTCAACTAATCAATATCTTTTTCAAATCTCCATATTATCTTTTTCAAAAATCCAAATTTATCTTTTTCAAATATCTTTCATATCTTTTCGATTTTAAATTATATCTTTTCTTATCATACTTATCTCTTTTTAAATCATATCTTCTATCTTATCTTTCTCCCTATTTTCGAAAACCCACCCCCCCTCCCTTTTAAAAACACATTCGGCCTCCTTCCTCTCATCTACCATTCAACACTAGCTCTCCTTCTATCCCTCTCCTTTCTTTTCTTTTGCTTGAGGACAAGCAATCCTCTAAGTTTGGTGTGTTTATCCGTGATCACTAAACCATATCCACTAAGATCATGGCTCCAAAAGGAAAATAACCCACTCCAAGAGGCAAGAAAGAGAGTGGGAAGGAATATGATTGGAATCAAGGGAGGTTCTTAACCAAAGAACATTCAGACCATTACTACTGGGAATAACAGAGTATATCTCAGTGGAGCAACCAATCACTAAAATCACAATGGAAAAACAATAAATGCAGGATGACCCCATCAAGAGGAGGGCGCAAGAATTCCTACCAGAACTCCCTCAATTTGAATACTAGGAGCATCTTGAGGCATCTGTCACTAAGTTGCAAGAAACCATGGACCAATTGAAGGAAGAACAGCAAAATCAAAATAGCATGCTTTGCACACTGCTCAGAGAACAAGAGGTGCAAGGGCGTGAATTAAGAGAACTAAAGCGTCAGAAACTATCTCTTGAAGGGCCAAGCACCCCACAGACTAAAGAGGCATCCGCTTCCCAAAGTCAAGGTTGTTGAGTTCTGATCTTAACCTTAACCCTGTGATAACTTTTTTTTATTATTATTTTTTGAGTTTTACCTTAGGAGTCATATAGTGGTAATTTGTATTTATATTTTGATTTTATCCCCAATTAAGCTATAATTTATTTTTCTCATCATCATTAAACATGAATAAAATAGAAGATTTTCTTTAGAATAAGGAGGCAATAATTTTCGAGTTTTTAATAAAACAAATTCTAATTGTTTACATGTGATGGCAATGCTTTCTGCCTTCTTAATGAATGCTTGAACAGTGCATATGTCTTTGGAATTTGATGTTCTTGAATGTTAAATATGTTGGCTCTTGAAAGAATGATAAACATGAGACATGTTATTGGTAATATGAAAAATCATAAAAATGATTCTTGAAGCAAGAAAAAGCAGTGAATACAAAGCTTGCAAAAAAAAAAAAAAAGAGAAAACAAGCAGAAAAAGCCAATAACCCTTAAAAACAAAAGGCAAGGGTAATAAAAAGGATCCAAGGCTTTCAGCATCAGTGGATAGGAGGGCCTAAGGGAATCAAATCCTGGTCTAAGCGGCTAAACCAAGCTGTCCCTAACCATGTGCTTGTGGCGTGAAGGTGTCAAGTGAAAACTTGTGACTGAGCGGTTAAAGTCAAGGTCCAAAGCAAAGAGAAGAGTGTGCTTAAGAACCCTGGACACCTCTAATTGGAGGCTTTAGCAAAGATGAGTCACAATCTGAAAAGGTTCACCCAGTTATGTGTCTGTGGCATTTATGTATCCGGTGGTAATACTGGAAAACAAAGTGCTTAGGGCCACGGCCAAGACTCATAAAAGTAGCTGTGTTCAAGAATCAACATACTGAACTAGGAGAATCAATAACACTATCTGAATTTTAAGTTCCTATTGATGCCAATCATTCTGAGCTTCAATAGATAAAGTGAGATGCCAAAACTGTTTGGAAGCAAAAAGCTACTAGCCCCGCCCATTTAATTAGAATCTGAGCTTCACTCAAAAACTCTGAGATATTATTGTTTCTTGACTCATTTGTATTCTATTTTATTTATCTAGTTGCTTGAGGACAACCAACAGTTTAAGTTTGGTGTTATGATGAGCGGATATTTTATACGCTTTTTGGGGTTAATTTCATATAGTTTTTAGTATGTTTTAGTTAGTTTTTAGTTTATTTTCATTATTTTCTAGGCAAAATTCATATTTCTGGACTTTACTATGAGTTTGTGTATTTTTTTGTAATTTCAAGTATTTTCTGGCTGAAATTGAGGGAGTTGAGCAAAAATCTGATTCAGGCTGAAAAAGGACTGCTGATGCTGTTGGATCCTGACCTCTCTGCACTCGGAATGGAATTTCTGGAGCTACAGGAATCCAACTGATGCGCTTCCAATTGCGTTGGAAAGTACACATCCAGAGCTTTCCAGCAATATATAATAGTCCATACTTTGCTCAAGGATAGATGACATAAACTGGCGTTCAACGCCAGTTCCATGTTGTAGTCTGGCGTCCAGCGCCAGAAACACGTTACAAGTTGGAGTTCAACGCCAGAAACAGGTTACAGCCTGGCGTTGAATGCCCAAAACAGCCCAGGCACGTGACAAGCTTTAGTCTCAGCCCCAGCACACACCAAGTGGGCCCCAGAAGTGGATTTCTGCACTATCTATCATAGTTTACTCATTTTCTGTAAACCTAGGTTACTAGTTTAGTATTTAAACAACTTTTAGAGATTTATTTTGTATCTCATGACATTTTAGATTGAAACTTTGTACTCTTTGATGGCATGAGTCTCTAAACTCCATTGTTGGGGGTGAGGAGCTCTGCAGTGTCTCGATAAATTAATGCAAGTATTTCTGTTTTTCATTCAAACATGCGTGTTCCTATCTAAGATATCCATTCGCACTTCAACATGAATGTGATGAACGTGACAATCATCATCATTCCCCCATGAACGCGTGCCTGACAACCACTTCTGTTCACCGTAGAATGAATGAATATCTCTTGGATCTCTTAATCAGAATCTTCGTGGTATAAGCTAGATTGATGGCAGCATTCAAGAGAATCCGGAAAGTCTAAACCTTGTCTGTGGTATTCCGAGTAGGATTCAAGGATTGAATGACTGTGACGAGCTTCAAACTCGCGAGTGCTGGGCGTAGTGACAGACGCAAAAGGATAGTAAATCCCATTCCGGTACGATTGAGAACCTGCAGATGATTAGCCTGCGGTGAAAGCGCACCTGGACCCTTTTCACTGAAAGGATGGATGGTAGCCATTGACAACGGTGATCCACCAACACACAGCTTGCCATAGGAGGACGTGCGTGAGTGAATCAGGAAACAGAGGAAAGCAGAATTTCAGAAGACAAAGCATCTCCAAAACTCCAACATATTCTCCATCATTGCACAATAAGTATTTATATTTATGCCCTCTCACTTTTTACAATTGAACTTGAAAAACACTATTGTTGGCATCCTAACTAAGAATAATAAGATAACCATAGCTTGCTTCAAAACAACAATCTCCGTGGGATTCGACCCTTACTCACGTAAGGTATTACTTGGACGACCCAGTGCACTTGCTGGTTAATTGTGCGAAGTTGTAAGAGAGTAATGTGAACATTGACATTACAATTTCGTGCACCAACGGCCCCAACTGCAAAATCAGATGCATCACACATCAATTCAAAAGGTAAGTTCCAATCAGGTGGGGAAATGATAGGGGTAGAGGACAGCCTCTGTTTCAAATTTTTGAATGCTAGCATGCATTTTTCATCGAAGACAAACGGTGTATCAGATACAAGGAGATTGCTTAAGGGCTTGGCTATCTTTGAAAAATCTTTAATAAACCTCCTGTAAAAGCCAGCATGCCCTAAAAAACTCCTAATTGCCTTGATATCACTGGGTGGGGGAAGTTTTTCAATAAGTTCCACCTTAGCTCTGTCAACCTCAATGCCTTGGTTAGAAACCTTATGGCCAAGGACTATTCCTTCAGTCACCATAAAGTGACATTTCTCCCAGTTCAAGACCAGATTGGTCTCTTGGCACCTTTTCAATACCAAGGCTAGGTGATTTAAGCAACTAGGAAAGGAATCTCCGAATACCAAAAAATCATCCATAAACACTTCAATGAATTTCTCTATCATATCCGAGAAGATAGATAGCATGCAGCGTTGGAAAGTTGCAGGCGCATTACATAGCCCAAATGGCATGCGCCTGTAAGCAAACACTCCATATGGGCAAGTAAATGAGGTTTTCTCTTGGTCTCTAGGATCAACCACTATTTGGTTATATCCTGAATAACCGTCGAGAAAACAATAATATGC
>NC_029791.2:85398314-85403070 GCF_000816755.2 Arachis ipaensis
TCTCCGAATACTCCGAATACCAAAAAATCATCCATAAAGACTTCAATGAATTTCTCTATCATATCCGAGAAGATAGATAGCATGCAGCGTGCAGGCGCATCAGGCACATTACATAGCCCAAATGGCATGCGCCTGTAAGCAAACACTCCATATGGGCAAGTAAATGAGGTTTTCTCTTGGTCTCTAGGATCAACCATTATTTGGTTATATCCTGAATAACCGTCGAGAAAACAATAGTATGAGTGTCCTGCGAGTCTTTCCAACATCTGATCCATGAATGGAAGGGGGAAATGATCTTTTCGTGTAGCTTCATTTAGTTTTCTATAGTCTATGCACATCCGCCATCCTGTGACAGTCCTGGTGGGGATTAGTTCGTTCCTCTCATTGGGAACTACAGTGATTCCTCCCTTTTTCAAAACAACATGCACGTGGCTGACCCAGGGGCTGTCTGAGATCGGGTAGATTACCTCTCCCTGCCACAACTTCATAACTTCCTTCTGTACCACTTCCTTCATGATTGGGTTCAGCCTCCTTTGGGATTGAATAGATGGTTTGGCATCATCTTCCAACAGTATTTTATGCATGCATATGGCCGAACTGATCCCTTTTAGGTCTGCGAGGGTCCATCCAATGGCATCTTTATGCCTTCGCAACACTTGGAGCAGTTCATTCTCTTGATCTTGGCTGAGGGATGAGTTTATGATCACTGGGTAACTTTCATTCTCGCCTAAGTATGCATATTTGAGAGTGGGTAGTAGTGCTTTGAGTTCAAGTTTGGGTGCTTCTAACTTTTCATTCTCTTCCTTTGGTGCACATTGTATATGAATCTCTGCTGTTGCAACCTCTTCACTAGACGTTGACTCCTCCTCTGTTAACTTTTCAGGTTCTTCTTCTTCAAAGCTCTCCTGCACTGCATCTTCCAGTGAGTCCAACCTCATACATTCTCCCAATTGTTCTGGTGGGTAAATCATGGCCTTGAACACATTGAATGTCATTTTTTCATTGTGTAATCTTAAGGTGAGGTCACCTTTTTAGACATCAATGACAGCTCCAACAGTAGCTAAGAACGGTCTTCCCAGGATGATAGAGGCCTTGGCTTCCTCCTGCATGTCCAACACCACAAAGTCTGGTGGGAAGATGAAATCTCCCACCTTCACCAATAAATCTTCCACTACACCATGAGGGAACTTGAACGATCGGTCTGCCAGTTGTAGGGCCATTTTTGTTGGCTTAGCCTCCTCGATTTTCATTTTTCTCATCATAGCTACTGACATCAGATTTATGCTGGCTCCTAAGTCACATAGAGCCTTCTCCACTGTGATTTCCCCTATAATACAAGGGATCTGGAAACTCCCAGGATCCTTCAACTTGGCATAGAGCGGCATTTGCTCTATTGCTTCAGCAAAGGGTATGTTAATCTATAATTTTTTTAAGATTTCTAAAAATCTGGAGAACTGGTTGTCATCCCCATTCTTCTTCTGTTGTTGAGGATATGGGACTTTGGGAACATATGGCTTCAGCTCTCCTTCCTTTTGATGTGAGTTGGAGGTGGGGACTTGAACTTCATCTTGTTCCTCCTTCTGTCTAACCGAATCTTTCTCTTGCAGTTGCTTGGGAGTCTCCTTCAATTCCTTTCCACTTCTGAGGGTGATAGCCTGACACTCCTCCCTTTGGTTTGAGTCTGCATCGCTGCGAGGGTTGTGGCTGGAAATTTGCTTGAATAAGTATCCAACTTGTGTCTCAAGTTTCTTGATGGCAGCATCTTGATTCTGCATATTAGACTGCACTTCTTCTTGGAATGCCTTACTGTCTTGAATCTCTTTGCATATGTCCTCAAGTAGGGTCTCAATTTTGGAGAGTCTATCTTCAGATGATAATGAGTTGAGGTTGGATGGGTGAGTTGGGTTATTTTGGTTTTGGTATGGATGTGGAGAGGTGTTGTTAGGGTGGTGTTGATATGATCTCTGTGTGGAATATTGGTGAGCTGCATGGTTATTGGGGTTGTGACGTCTCTGATCTTGGCTTTGATCTTGTTGATTTCCTCACCCAAAGTTTGGGTGATTCCTCCAACCAGGGTTGTAGGTCTTGGAGTATGGATCACGGGTTTGCCTGGGTGAGTTTGCAATGTAGTTGGCTTGTTCTTGCTCATCCTCTGCCTCTGCATTCACTCCCTCTTGGGTTGCTGATGAGGTGGTGATTGCTGCTACTTGGTTCCTCTCCATCTTCTTGGTGAGGTCAGCCAACTGCTTGGTGATAAGCTTGTTTTGGGCCAGCAGTGCATCCACATTGTTTAGCTCCATCACTCCTCTAGTGTTGCCTCTTTCAAAAGCATAGAAATAGTCATTCTCTGCTACAGTCTCAATGACATCTATGGCTTCTTCAATGGTCTTCTTCTTGTTCAGAGATCCCCCTGATGAGTGGTCTACTGCCTTCTTTGATTCATAAGAAAGGGCTTCATAGAAAATGTGCAGCTGCACCCATTCGTTGAACATATCTGGTGGACACCTTCTTGTCAGGTCCTTAAACCTCTCCCATGCTTCATATAGAGTCTCACCATCTTGCTGCCTGAAGGTTTGCACCTCAGCTCTCAGCCTGTTGATCTGTTGAGGAGGATAGAATCTTGCCAAGAACATGTTCACCACCTCTTCCCAGGTTGCTAAACTCTCCTTTGGGAAGGATTCCAGCCATTTAGATGCCTTGTGCTTGAGTGAGAAAGGGAACAGAAGTAGTCTATAGGTGTCAGGATGAACACCATTAGACTTCACAGTATCGCATATCCTCAGGAAGGTGGTTAGATGTTGATTGGGGTCTTCTTGGACACCTCCTCCGAATGAACAATTGTTCTGAACAAGGGTGATGAGCTGTGGCTTTAGTTCAAAGTTATTGGCATGTATGGTTAGCTTTCGGATGCTACTTCTGTAATTTCCTTGGTTTGGATTGATGTACGAACCCAGAACTCTTCTCTCTTGCCCAGCATGATTTGCTAGACCTTCTCTGCCATGGTTATGAGCGTCTTCTTCATGATGGTTCTCCATATTCTCGTCCATATCTGGTTTAAAGTACTCCTCCTCTTCCTCAGCACCAACTACTATCTTTCCCCTTGCTTCCCTCCTTAATCTAAGGAAGGTCCTCTCAGGTTCAGAATCAAAGGAAGTTGAAGCCCCGCTTCTTCTCCCTGTTATACAACCAACAAGGCACAAGCAAGGAAATAGATACAGAAAGTAATTTCTACAGAAATTCTGTTAGTGTGAGTGATGCAATATATCAAACAGTTAGTGGGTTAGTGGACTGAATTGTAAACAACTAAGAAAATGGGTAGGGGGAAGGGAAGAAAATAACTGAATAGAAAGTAAATTACTCAAAGGAACTTAAATCAAACAAAAGAAAAAAAATGCTCAATCTAGTTATCCTCCAATTTAATCATTCTTGATACAAAATCAATCCCCGGCAACGGCGCCATAAACTTGATGCACGGAAACTTGTCTCTCAACAATTTTCCTTCAGCAAGTATACCGAATTGTCGTCAAGTAAAAACTCACAATAGAGTGAGGTCAAATCCCACAGGGATTGATTGGTCAAGCAACTTTAATTAGAGGAATGTTCTAGTTGAGCGAAGCAGAATTTGATTTGAGATTTGTAGAAAATTAAATGGCGGGAAAGTAAATAGCAGAAAATGTAAATTGCTGGAAATAAAGAGCTGAATGTAAATGGCGAAAAGTAAATTGCAGAATCTTAAATGGGAATGGGGAAGATGCTCATAAAAGTAAATTGCAGAAATTAAAGAGAATGGGTAAGATCAGAAATGGGGAATTAATTGGGCTTAGGAGATGTTGCATTCTCTGGATCAAGTTCATTTTCATCTCTTCCTCAATCAATGCATTCATTGATCTCCTTGGCAATCTTAAGTGATTGAATTACAATTCCTTGTAATTCAATCTCTCAAATCTTGATCAATAGCCAATTCCTTGGTCAATTGCTCATGAGAAGAGATGAAGTATGGTCACTGATTATACCACATGCATTCCCAAATCAAGTGTTGGTAGAATTATAGTCACCATATCCATCCAACCCCAATTTGGTCCAGCATGAGAAAGCATTTCTAGCATGATCTCTTCATTCATCTTCTAAGGTTCAGAAGAGATCCAAGTATGAATAGCTTCTTTTCCAAGATAACTACCCAATTGGATAAAGATTGAAAGCTTTCTAGTAAAATCAAGAGAAAAGATAGAAGAAGAATAATGAAAACAAATATTGATCCATTAAATTACAACAGAGCTCCCTGACCCAATGAAAGGGGTTTAGTTGTTCATAGCTCAGGAAATCGAAAACAAAGATGGAAAATACATTATGAAAAGTAAAACTAGAAGTGCAGAGAAAGTAAAATTATACAGAGAGTAGTTCTCCAATTTCCAACTCCCCAAAAAGCTCCTTTCTAATTCAAAACTACCCCTATATATATTTCTCTTCTGATCTTCTATTTGATTCTTCAAGTCTTGGTTATAGGCCTTTGGATCTTGAGTTTGAAGCAGTTATCCTCTTCAGTGGGCTTAGCTTTACTTGCAGAGAGAAAGTGTGAAGTAGGCAGGGTCTTTAGCTCAGGACGTTAGTGGTGTTAACGTTAAGTGAGAGTGTGGGTTCAAGAACGTTAGTGACAATCACCTTTTTCACTAACGTTCCTAACCCAGGGATGATCCACGTTAACTTCAACGTTAGTGGCACCAACGTGACCACTAACGTTGCCTCTTGGTCCTTCGCA
>NC_029791.2:85404180-85425208 GCF_000816755.2 Arachis ipaensis
TATACTACTCTTCTGATCTTCTAGTTGGTTCTTCAAATCTTGGATATGGGCCTTTGGATCTTGAGTTTGAAGCAGTTATCTTCTTCAGTGGGCTTAGCATTACTTGCAGAGAGAAAGTATGAAGTGGGCAGGGACTTTTAGCTTAGGACGTTAGTGGCGTTAACGTTAAGCGAAAGTGTGGGTTCAAGAACGTTAGTGGCAGTCACCTTTTTCACTAACGTTCCTAACCAACACGTTAACCACGTTAACTTCAACATTAGTGGCACCAACGTGACCACTAACGTTGCCTCTTGGTCCTTCGCACACGTTATTGGGACTCAATAACATTGAGTTTTTCACTAACGTTCCTAACCCAGGGATGATCCACGTTAACTTCAACATTAGTGGCACCAACGTGACCACTAACGTTGCCTCTTGGTCCTTCGCACACGTTATTGGGACTCACCTTTTCCAATAACATTGAGAGTCCTCCCTCCCCCTACGTTAGAGTTCATGTTAACTTAGCTAACGTGGCTCTTAACGTAGGCTTGCCAATCCTTCAAGAACGTTAGTGACACTTACCTTTGTCACTAACGTTCCAAGATGGCCCTACTTCCCATGTTAGAGTCAGTTAACGTGGCTTCTAACGTGGTGTTGATAGCCATCTCCAACGTTAGTCACAAAGGTGAGTGTTACTAACGTTGGCTCATCATCTCCTTGATCCACGTTAGCTTCCACGTTAACTAAGTTAATGTTGGAGCTAACGTTGCTTATAGTGGCTTGTGGTGGTACATCCCAACGTTAGTGACAAAGGTAAGTGTCACTAACGTTGGCGATCACTTGCTTTCTCCACGTTAGCTTCCACGTTAACTAAATTAACGTGGCAACTAACGTGGCTAATTGTGGTTTGGCCAACGTTAGTGACAAAGGTGAGTGTCACTAACGTTGGCTTCTCTTTTGCTTCCCAATGTTAGAGTCCACGTTAACTGAGTTAACGTGGCTCTTAACGTGGCCACTTATGAGTTTGGTCCAACGTTAGTGACAAAGGTGAGTGTCACTAATGTTGGCCTTATTTCTTTCTTCCACGTTAGAGTTCACGTTAACTTAGTTAACGTGACTCTTAACGTGGGATATTATGGCTTTCGAGGACGTTATTGGTGATTACTTTTGTCATTAACGTTGCAAGTTAGCTCCCATTCCACGTTAGTGGTCACGTTAGTTAGACTAACGTGGCTACTAACGTGGTTCTTCCTTGCTTCCTTTGTCCTGAAATCAAACAATAAAGTGCATCAAAGTTCTAATCCAAGTCATGAGACATGCATCATCCAATTTGTCATATAATTCATGCAAAATTCTCATGAAATCATGTAAAGTGTACCATGTTTGCTTGAATCAAGATGTAAGTGAAATTTTACCCAAAACATGCTTATTTCCTAAGAAAATGCATGAAACTACCCTAAAACAGTAAAGAAAAGGTCAGTAAAACTGGCCAAAATGCCCTGGCATCATATTTCCACCATGACCTCATGTTCCTTCATCTCTAATGTATCATTTACTTAAGATGATAATTCCTTAAGTAAATCCTAAAAGGGATCAAATCAACCTAATAAAATCGATAAGAATATATGTGAAGATGAATATAAAATGCTTGCTATAACACCTTACCACCAGAGTCTTACGCTTAAGTCGTAAAATAGAGGTGGTGAGGTATTTGATGAGCGGATACTTTATACGCTTTTCGGCATCATTTTTATATAGTTTTTAGTATGTTTTGCTTAGTTTTTATTAAGTTTTTATAGATTTTAGTGTTAAATTCATATTTTTGGATTCTACTATGAGTTTTTGTGTTTTTGTACAATTTCAGGTATTTTCTGTCTGAAATTGAGGAGTTGGAGCAAAAGTCTGATTCTGAGATAGAGAAAGCACTGCAGATGCTGTCTGGATCTAACCTCCTTGCATTCGGAAGAGTTTTCTGGAGCTACAGATGTCCAAATAGAGCATTCTCAATGGCTATGAAAATCTGACTTTCTGAGCTTTCCAAAAATGTATAAAGAGCTTTTCTAGAGCTATAGAAGATCAAATGGAGCGTTTTCAATGGCTATTGAAAGTCGACTTCCAGAGCTTTCCAGCAATATATAAGAGTTGATATTTTTCTTCGGATTAGAAGGTCCAAAACTGGCGTCCAACGCCAGCTACTTGCCCCCTTCCAGGCGTCCAGCGCCCACAGAGCAGAGTCTAGTGTCCAAACGCCTAGAGAGGACCCTATAGCCAGCGTTCAACGCCCTAGGAGCCTTATAGCACGTGGATCTCATCAAAGCTCAGCCTAAACACTCACTAAGTAGGCCCCAGAAGTGAATTTTAGCACTAGATAGACTGTTTTACCCTTACTAGTCATCTGTTTAGTATTTAAGACTTATTTTACATCTCTCTAAGGGAGAGACGCCTATCATTTATCATTATTTTTGAGTTTTATCTTGTATTTCTTTTTAGTATAAGTTTTTAAACCTCCTAGGTTGAGGAGAGGAGCCCTGCTGAGTCCTATGAATTAATAAAAGTATTACTGTTTCTTCTCCGATCCGTGTTTGATTTATCTCTAAGATGTATATTCGTTCTCCAACATAGTGAATAGGATGATCTGTGACAATCAACTCTGTTCATCATACTAGGACGAACGTGCTTGATAAACATCCGCGTCTACTTGGGTTCGTGTGAATACATGGCCGGAAAGCACGAACCAACAGCTATGTTTATACATCTCTTAGATGGCTAATCCACGACTTCGTTGGGATTTCTCGAGACACCAGTTCAGCCAATTTCTAGGGAGATTAGGGTCTCCGTGGTATAGGCTACATTCAAAGAAGCAGCATTCTCTGATCCGTAAGATTCGACCTTGTCTGTGGCATTTTAAGTAGGATCGCCAAGAGAATGAACTGCTAGAGCTTCACCCTCCGTCAGATTGGATGACCACAGGCAATGGCATTTGATCTGGAGCAGAGGAGATCAACGACCACGGGGCATTGGCTTTTATCACATACAACCTCCCATAGAAGAAATCATTCATAAGCAGAGAAGACAGTGATACCATGATGATTGGAATTTTGACGGTTTAGAATTTCACAAATGAATCCTTGTTGTAAGTATAGGTTCTAAACCAACAAATAATCCTTTCATACAAAAGATTGTTTGTCACAAGTACAAACCCCTAAAATCTATAAAATGAAGTATTTAAACCTCGGGTCGTTCTCCCTAGGAATGGCAATAAAGTGTCCTTATTATTGGTTATGAGTTATGTTTGGGGTTTTGATAAGAGACATGAAAGATAAATGGCAAGGAAGTAAACTAATAGCTACAAAGGTCTTGTCAAGGTTTGGTGGTCAAGGATCTCTATCCCTATCACTAACCACAACATGAGAATTGGCAAGGATCAATCCCATTAAGTCATCCTCTAACTAGTAAAGAAAAGTCAAATGAGCCATATCAATCCAAGTCCATAAGTCCTAGCCCTCCACCAATTCAATTAGTGAGAACTAGAGTTAATGGCTCTCAATCATCAATCACTTGGACATTAATAACTCAAGAGTTCCTAAATTACCTTCCCAAGCCAAGAGCATAAAATTCTACTCTAAAATCAATCCAAGCATTTTATCAAACACTTAGAAGGCTGGTATGCAAAATTGTGATCATCAACAATGGCGCCAAAGAACTTGGTGCTCTTAAACGTGAATCTCACTTTGTCACAATTCCGTACAACTAACCAGCAAGTGCATTGGGTCGTCCAAGTAATAAACCTTACGTGAGTAAGGGTCGATCCCACGAAGACTGTCGGCTTGAAGCAAGCTATGGTCACCTTGTAAATCTCAGTCAGGCAGATTCAAATGGTGATGAGGATTGATAATTAAAAGATGCATAAAACATAAAATAAAGATAGAGATACTTATGTAATTCATTGGTGGATTTTAGATAAGCGTATGAAGATGCTTTGTTCCCCTTGACTTTCCTATTAAAATGGTCCTGATGCTCTGTCACAACATCGGCTAATCAGCTGTCGGTTCTCGATCATGTCGGAATAGGATCCATTGATCCTTTTGCGTCTGTCACACGCCCAACAATCGCGAGTTTGAAGCTCGTCACAGTCATCCCTTCCCAGATCCTACTCAGAATACCACAGACAAGGTTTAGACTTTCCAGATCTCAGGAATCGCTGCCATTAATTCTAGCCTATACCATGAAGGTTCCAATCTTAGATCAGAAACCCAAGAGATACACACTCAATTGAAGGTAGAACGGTGGTGGTTGTCAGGCACACGTTCATAGGTGAGAATGATGATGAGTGTCACGAATCATCACATTTATCAAGTTGAAGAACAAGTGATATCTTAGAGAAGAAGTAGTCGTGAATTGAATAGAAAAACAGTAGTAATTGCATTAATTCATGAGGAACAACAAAGCTCCACACCTTAATCTATGGTGTGTAGAAACTCCACCGTTGAGAATACATAAGAACAAATAGTGTAAGCATGGCCGAATGGCCAGCCTCAAAGGTCTAAGGACTAAATGTCCCAAGATGTGTGTAGAAATACAATAGTATAAGGTCCTATTTATAGAGAACTAGTAGCCTAGGGTTACAGAAATCAGTAATTAATGCAGAAATCTTCTTCCGGGCCCACTTGGTGTGTGCTTGGGCTGAGCATTGACACTTCCATGTGTATAGACTTTTCTTGGAGTTAAACGCCAGCTTTTGTGCCAGTTTGGGCGTTTAACTCCAGCTTTTGTGCCAGTTTTGGAGTTAAACGCCAGAATTCTTGAGCTGACTTGGAACGCCTGTTTAGGCTATCAAATCTCGGGCAAAGTATGGACTATTATATATTTCTAGAAATCCCAGGATGTCTACTTTCCAACGCAATTAAGAGCGCGCCAATTGGGCTTCTGTAGCTCTAGAAAATCCACTTTGAGTGCAGGGAGGTCAGAATCCAACAGCATCTGCAGTCCTTTTTCAGCCTCTGAATCAGATTTTTGCTCAGGTCCCTCAATTTCAGCCAGAAAATACCTGAAATCACAGAAAAACACACAAACTCATAGTAAAGTCCAGAAGAGTAATTTTTATTTAAAAACTAATAAAAACTAACTAAGATATACTAAAAATATACTAAAAATAATTCCAAAAAGCGTATAAATTATTCGCTCATCAAAGGCATAAAAGGAAAACATAGTAAATTGACAACAAGAATAGAATCTAACAACCATTATTACAAGGAATTAACAACAACAATCAAAAGAAACACAATTATTATGAATTACCTCAAATTAAATTGAAAGAACATAGAGTAGATCTACAACAAAATATAGAAATAAAGTAGAAGAAGTTACAACAAAGGAATAGAAGAATGATGAATGTAACAACAATGAATTGAGAAGAAGAAGTAGAAGAAAGCATGAATTAAAACCTAGATCTAAGATTATTGACCTAAACCTAATCCTAATCCTAATCCTAATCCTAGAGAGAAGTGAGAGCTTCTCTCTCTAAAATTAACTACTCCTAATCCTAATGAATGAATAATGATGTGAATGATGATTCCCTTCAATCCTTGGTCCTTTTATGCTTTTTGGCACCAAAGTTGGTTGCAAACTGGGCTCCACAGCTCTCAGAATTCACTGCGCACATTTTCTGTTTAAAAATCACGTGCGGAGATCGGCGCATACGCGTACAGCGTGCGTACGCGTCCATGGAGCATTTCGCGATCCACGCATAGGCACATAGTGCGCACAAACTCTTTCGCGTCCATGGAGCATTTCTCGATCCAACATTTCCAAAACTTTGGCTTTTCATGATTGATGGGTGGAAAATTATATTTCCACACAAACTCACCGGCAAGTGTACCGGGTCTCATCAAGTAATAATAACTCACAAGAGTGAGGTCGATCCCACAGGGATTGATGGATCAAGAAACTTTAGTGGGTGATTAGTTTAGTTAAGCTAACATTGGTGAATTGGGTGAAATTGAACAGCAGCATGTAAAATTGCAGAAATTGTAAAGTGCAGAATGTAAATTGCAGAAAATAAATTGGCAAGAAAAGTAAATTGGACAGAAGGTAGATGGGCAGAATGTAAATTAGCTGAAACTTAAAGAGCGAGAAATATAAATTGGCAAAATCTTAAATGACAAGAAAGGTAAATTGCATGAAATGTAAAGGGGGACTGGGTGCTGGAGATTAAAGAAAGTAGTAAATTAGAACTTAGAACAATTGCAGAAGATGTAAATTTGCAGGAAATGTAAATCAAGCTCACAGAAAACTCAAATGTAAAGTGCAGAGGAACAGGAAGATTTAAATTGCATGAAAGTAAATTGGAAGCAATGGGAACAAAAAATTTAAACTCAAGCTCAATGCAAACTAAATTGAAAAATTGCAGAAGAGGGAATTACCGCAGAGAGATGTAAGAAATTGAAACTTTATATAAACTGAATTCAAGATTGAAAAATAGAAAATGCAGAAAAATTAAAAGTGTTTCAAAGAGGAATTTCTATTCTACCCTACTCCTAATGCTCTCTAGCAGTGCCAGCCTTCTTTTGAAAATGAAACAGATGCCTTTATATAGGCTTCACAAAATAAAAATGAAATTGAAATTAAAAACAAATTACAATTAAATGAAATTCCTAATCTAACTGATCCTTGTGCCTTTGAGTGATGTCAATTGGGCTTTGCTTGCTTTGGATTTGAGTGAGAGTGGATCCAGATGCATTTGGTGACTTGGGTCAGGAGTGGCTTGGTGACATTCCCAGGGGAGCGTTCAGTTGAGTTTTGTGAACGCTACGATCATTTTCCTTTGGCCAAGCAACCTTTCTTCATGGGCATAGCCTTCCTAGCATTCACTAAGTGAGCGTTCCGCTCACTCTTTGAGCGCTACATTCCTTTGCTTCCCTGGGCCAGCTTTGCTTTCCTTGGACATGATTGAGAGGCACGAAAAAGTGAGCAAAAGGGAGAGCTATGCTTGAGTTTTTGAGCGCTACTCCTCCTTGTCTGCCTCGTCCATGTCATGGCATGCACCTAGCTTTTCTCTTGGTGCCCCCTCTTCGAGCCGTGGCCTAGTGCTTTGTTGTGCCTTCCTTTTGGTTGATTTTTGAGACTTAAAGATGCCTATCACTTGTGCTTCAATTTCATGCCAGATATAGATTGCTATATATCATTTGAAAGCTCTGAATGTCATCTTTCCAACGCAACTGGAAGCGCATCAATTGGACATATGTAGCTCAAGTTATGGCCCTTTGAAGGAGGCATGGTCATGCTGTCACAAGGCTTAAAGAAAAGCCCGAAAAAGTGAACAAAATTTAACGTAGTGCTCCCTTTAATGAGCACTAGCCTTTGTTTCTTTCATTCATTGGCTTTCTTATTAATGTATTACATGCATGCTTTTATTAATGCATTAACATAAAGCTTGATTTGCCAATTGCATTAGAAATGTATGGCTTTAATTAATAATGCTAATGCTTTAACGTTAAAGCATTCAATCATTTAACGCCTTCATTCATTAGCATTAGTAATTAATTGTTCCATGCATGCATGCTTTCATTATATTATTATATTTAATTAGTAATGCCAATTACTTAACATAGCATTCATTTATTTCATTCATTTGGCATTATTAATTAAATGTTTCATGCATGCATTCATTTCATTCATTCGGTCACTTAATAATTAAATGCATGCATGGATAAGCATTAATGGATGATAGTTCATGATGCTAATGCCAAGGCTCCATGGTCATGGGCCACGCTTTAAAAAGCGTGGCCTAAGGTTGCAAAGCGTGCTCAATCTTTAAAGCATGCCCGAAATTTCTCTTTTCTTCTTTTTAGCTTATTTTGTACTGTTTTTGCTTTTTTTTCTTCTTATTTCCTACAAAGTTTATAAAATCAAAAGATCAAAGAAATATACCATTTAAGCACAAAAGAATGCAATATTTAAGCACTAATCATCAATTTCTTGTATAAAAAAGCATAGAAATACATGACATGATGACATGTTATCACAACACCAAACTTAAACATTGCTTGTCCCCAAGCAAGAAAAGAATCATGTAGTACATTTTGACAAACCAAGGTGAGAATAATAGCAACTCAATGTTTATGGTTGGCTAGTTTTCTATGCATGCTACAATCACAAAAGAAATGTAAATGATTGATGCTTCTATCTAGCTCATTTTATGAAATATTTTTTTTATATTTCTTCCTTGAAACAGGCTTTTCATTTTCGTATTAGCTTCTTCTTTTGGGTGCTTTGCCCCATGAGTTGATAACAAAGCTATGACTTCGAAATGCTTTGTTTTCAAGTATTACCACTTGACACATAAGCACCACAAGCATTTAATTAGAGGACTTCTTTAGGCTCATTTGTTTCTTTTCTTAACTCTCTAATCATTGATGCTCAGAGCCTTGAGCTTTGAGGGAGTGCATTTGCACTTGAGCCTAACCTTGACTCTAAGTGTTTTGTTTTCAAGCTTTTTGCTTGATACATAAACACCACAAGTACTTAAAAATTGAATTGTCGTTGGTACTCAAAGCCTTCAGCTTTCTCATTCTTTCCCCTTTTCTTTCTTGCCTCAATTTGTAATTGCTTCTTCAAGGTTTTCATGATTTCAAAAGATTTCACAAAATGTCCTAGATGAAAACTTCAATTAAATAAGATCTAATGCAATTGAGCAACAGTTAACTATACTAGCCTTCCAATACTTGTATGCACATGCTAAGATCTTCTTTAATTCCTTGTTTGTTTATGATCATGATACTTTACTACTTTGAACTTTACAAAACTCAAGTTGGTAGTCATAGTGGCATAGCAATATATTATAGATAAAAATTCATGATATGCTTATTCATACACACATGTAAACAGAGAAGATAAAGACAATCATGCAATTTAAAGTGCTGGAAATAAATGAGAGGAAAAGGAACTTTACAACCTTGTAATTTATCTTCTCTATTGTTGTCATTTTCCTCCTATTCTTCCCTTCCCCTACCAACTTCAGAATGCTTGCTCATCCTCAAGCAACAATTAAAATAATGGCTATGGGGCTAAGATGGGTCATGAATGTCTTACACAATGAAATGTTAGTAGTACACGTGTTTTAAGCAAGCAAAATTAAAGATAACAATCAAGGCACAGAAAACAGAGACATTGTGATTGCAAACATGGAGGGTGTGCATGATACATTGCATAAAGAAACTAAGTGGCACACCAAACTTAGTGTGACACTTTCACTTGGAATTGATGCAAGTATCTAGTAAGGATTGGAACCAAATTTTGTTGCATAGCAACACCAAACTTAAAATACAACCATATGTCAATTTATTTGAACTACAACTAAGCAAATGAAACTGTTATTTGTTAGGTATAATCATCAAGCCAAGAATCTATCATGAATAAGGATCTCTTGGTGATGTATTAACAAAAATAGTTAATAGAAGAAAGCATTAAAAACAAGGAAATGACTAAAACAAAGAGAAAACTAAAATTGTCTAACTAAAAGAAAGATAACACTACAAAGGCATTATGATTATGCAGACAAGTGGTGTTGCTGAATAAGTGGCACACCAAACTTAGAATCTTAGTATGACACTTTCATTTTTGATTTGATGCAATCAGCCAAAAGGATTGAAAACAAATTATTGCAAGGCAACATCAAACTTAGAATGTAATCATATGTCAATTTATTGAAATTAAACAAAGCAGACAGAGAAAGTAAACAAAGCAAAGAAAAGAAATGTTACCTACGGTTGACATGTTCTTCACTTTCTTCCTCTTCTTCTAGTTTGTTAAGAGGAATGACCTCAAGGGGGGAGAAGATTAAGCTATTGTCCCTTGTCTTGGTCTCCTCTCAGCAAGCTTCTTTCTGTAAATGGCCTAGTTGAGCTTGCTTGCTGGTGGTGCAGGGGTTGGATTGCTTGTATTCGACCTTTCCTTCTTCATGGATATGATCAATTGTGGCTTGGTCACAATCTTTTCTTTGGTGTTCTTGTCAGTTGCCTTCACTTCTTTGATATCAATACTTGGTGATTTTGTGATTATTGGAGCTTTATCTTCATCAAAAGCCTTTTGCATTGGTGGTTCCATGAGCCCTTCCTTTATGCATTTCTCTACTTCAATTGAGTGTGACTTCTCTTGATTGTCTTCCTCCATTCCTTCTTCACGAATTTCCATTAAGTCCTTTGGGAGGGTATCTTCATATTCTATTGTCACTTCAATTAGCTTTTGTGAATATAAAATCCTTGGCTCATGTTCCTCATCCTTCATTGCAATTTCACTTGACATAGGGACCTTTTGTTCTTGCTCTTCCACTCCCTCACTCACAGATTGTTCTTTATCCTAAATTCTTGGCTCTCCTAAGTTTTTCCTGCCTGGCTCTAAATGCCCATCCATCATCTTGAAGAGGATTTCTTTCCATGATTGTTTGTGTTTTTCCAAGAGTTGTCATTATCTTTCAATGACTTGGCATCGGCTTTCTAAGGATTCTTTGGACCATTGAAGGTAATCCTCAACTGCTAGCTCAAGAAATGAAGGTTGAGAGTGATTTTGGTGACATGGATGTGTTGTGGTGAGGTTGTTTTGAGTGGTATGGAATGAATCTGGTGAGTTAGGGAATGAATTTTGTGAATGTTGAAATGAGTTTTCTGTGTAGTGGGATGAATTTTGTGTGTTGGTATGGATCGTGGAGGGAATTTTGGGTTGAGTTAAAATCAAGTGATGAAGAATTTTCAAATGAGGAACTGGGAGGTGAGGTTGGACAAGTTTGCATAAATGAATTAAAGGCTTGCTCAAGTGATGATGGCTCTTGATAAGTGGAATATGAACTGTCATATGCTTTCTGGTTTTGGTCCTCCCATCCATAATGTGAATAATTGTAGAATTCATCATCTTGTGGCATTGAGGGACAATTTTGCATGAATTTATTGAAAGCACACTCCAGTGATGATGTTTCTTGATGAACAAAGTATGGATCATCAAGATTCCTTTGATTTTGACTCTCCCAGCCACAATATGAGTAGTTGTTAGAGCAGTACGGGTCATTTTGTGGCTCTAGAAGGTGTTCATGCTCTTTTATTCCTTGGTGATACTCTCAGCCACCATTAGAATAATGACTTGAATCATTTTGTAGTGGTAGGAAATATCCCATATGATTCTCTTGCTAATCTTGTGATTCTGAGACATATCTCCATGGATTGAAGTGCTCAAGATCTGTAATTTGTTGGTGATATCCCCAGCCATCATTAGAAATTGGTGATAGTGGGTAATATCCCATAAAATTTGTTTGATCATAAGATGAGTTGAACTCCATTTGAATTTTGTAAAACACAACACCAATGAAAATTGAAATTCATATCTCAGAGAAGAATTTCTTAGTTAGGCAATAACTCAAACACCTTGGTATCAATTTAAAACAGAGAACAAAAACAAAGAAAATGCTTAATCTAGACTTCTAACCCACTTAATCATTGTTGATCTATATCAATCCCCGGCAACGGCACCAAAAACTTGATGGGTGGAAAATTATATGTCCACACAAACTTACTGGCAAGTGTACCGGGTCGCATCAAGTAGTAATAACTCACAAGAGTGAGGTCGATCCCACAGGAATTGATGGATCAAGCAACTTTAGTGGGTGATTAGTTTAGTTAAGCTAACATTGGTGAATTGGGTGAAATTGAACAGCAGCATGTAAAATTGCAAAAATTGTAAAGTGCAGAATGAAAATTGCAGAAGATAAATTGGCAAGAAAAGTAAATTAGACAAAAGGTAGATGGGCAGAATGTAAATTAGTTGATGGTTAAAGAGCAAGAAATGTAAATTGGCAAAATCTTAAATGACAAGAAAGGTAAATTGCATGAAATGTAAAGAGGGGCTGGGTGCTGGAGATTAAAGAAAGCAGAAATTAGAACTTAGAACAATTGCAGAAGATGTAAATTTGTAGGAAATATAAATCAAGCTCACAGCAAACTCAATTGTAAAGTGCAGAGGAACAGAAAGATTTAAATTGCATGAAAGTAAATTGGAAGCAATGGGAACAGAAAATTTAAACTCAAGCTCAATGCAAAATTAATTGAAAAACTGCAGAAGAGGGAATTGCCACAGAGTGAGGTAAGAAATTGAAACTTTGCATAAACTGAATTCAAGATTGAAAAATAGAAAGTGCAGAAAAATTAAAAGTGTTTCAAAGAGGAATTTCTATTCTACCCTACTCCAAATGCTCTCTAGCAGAGCTAGCCTTCTTTTGAAAATGAAACAGATGCCTTTATATAGACTTCATAAAATAAAAATGAAATTGAAATTGAAAACAAATTACAATTAAATGAAATTCCTAATCTAACTGATCCTTGTGCCTTTGAGTGATGTCAATTGGACTTTGCTTGCTTTGGATTTGAGTGAGAGTGGATCTGGATGCATTTGGTGACTTGGGTCAGGAGTGGCTTGGTGACTGATAAACCCATATTTTATGATATATTTTGTGCTTAATCTGAGTGATTTATTCAATCCTTCACCCACTTATTCATATTAATTACATGGTTTTACTTTCCCTTCCTTATTATGTGATGTATGTGAAAAACATGTTTCCTATGCTTAAAAATAATTATTTTGATTACCCTTTATTTCCATTCGATGCCGTGATGCGTGTGTTGAGTAGTTTCAGATCTTCTAAGGCCGGAATGACTTAAAGGATGAAAAGGAAACATACAAAATTGGAAGGAAAGCATAAAACAGAGTTTTTGAAGAAACTGGCAGCCACGCGATCGCTTGGACAACGCGGCCGCATGCTAGTGCCAATCAACAGCGACGCGACCGCGTGATTGAAGTGATCGCGCGCCTTGAGCGAAACACATATGACGCGGACGCATAACTGACGCGACCGCGTGACAAGGAAAAACTCCCGATGACGCGACCGCGTGACCCACGCGGACGTGTGACAGAGGCCACGCACCAGAAATTGCAGAAAACGCTCATAGCGAATTCTGAACCCCTTCTTGGCCCAAATCCAAGTCCAGAAGGCATAGACCAGAGGTTATAAAGTGGGGGAATGCATCCATTCAGAGAGAGTCTCCAATTAGTTAGTTTTCCATGATTTAGATTTAGTTTTGAGAGAGGTTCTCTCCTCTCTCTTTAGGATTAGGATTTAGATTTAAGATTTTATTCGCTTTCCGGATTATCTCTTTACCGAAAGATTCAATTTTCATCATCATTGATAAGGATAACTAGGATAGGACTTCTAATTTCTCATACCTTGCCAAAAGTGTGTTTTACAGTTATCTATTTAAATTACAGTCTTTTACTTATTTTAATTGGAATTTAAATTACTTGTTCCTTTTCTTTAAATCCCCAATTTACAATCTCCATAACCAATAATAAGAACATACTTCCCTGCAGTTCCTTGAGAAGACGACCCGAGGTTTGAATACTTCGGTTATCAATTTTTAAGGGGTTTGTTACTTGTGACAACCAAAACGTTTGTAAGAAAGGTTGATTGCTTGGTTTAGTAACTATACTCACAACGAGAATTTACTATAACTTCTAAACCATCAATCTTCAGTTCTCTTTCAAAATGGCATCGTTGCCGGGGAATTGCAAACGTGTGCCTTATTATTGGTTATTGTAAATATTTTTCTTTTACGTGTTTATTTGTTTTTATTTTCTTCTTTAATCCTCATTAGCTACTATGAATTCTCACCACTCTCGCTTTGAGTTTGGTTCTAATATTGTTGAAAGGAATGAAAGTTATAACAGGAACATGCATCAAGGTCAGAGCAATCAAAGATGGATGGAGCCAAGAGGATCTGATCAATCCTTTAGGCAACAATACCCTCCATGATATCATGGACAAAGACCATTCTGTAATGTATACCAAGGCAATAGACATGGTGGACAACCTCGTAGTTACCAACAAGCCCCACCCTATGCTTATAAGCCATCCTCTCAACACAACTTTGAACCACAACACTCACAAGCCCCTTTTCACCATTAGCCACCATATGATCCTCATTTACCCCAATCCCAATCCAATTACTCCCAAACACCACCACTTCCCAATGTACCACGTCCAAATCCATCACCCTGAGAATCAGAAGTTTGCCTCAAGGAAACAGTTGATCAACTTCAAACAACCCTTTATCAACTGAAGCAAGCAATAAGTCAATTATCTTCTAGACGTTCGAACATTCAAGGACCCTCCAGAGCCTCATGTGGACTTAGGAAGAAGAAGAGTTGGTTGAAGACTTAGGAGACGCTAAACTTCCATGGGAATCCAGAGTTGTGGAGAACTCTGTCAAGGACGTTACAACTGATGCTAAGGAGGATAGAACACAACCCCCAGAGCAAGTCTTTTATGAAGAACTAGACGGAATAATCCAAGAAGCAAGTTTCCTTGATGATGATAGTCACAAGTCAAGTTCTCCTAGTAATGAACTTGCATCCGCAAGTGAATTCTCTGAGATCGAAGAACCTTCCCCAAGTGAATACGAAGATGATGCGGAGGTAGATTTCTCCCAACCTCCCGCTTATGACTTGAGTGATGAGGAAGACATAGAAGACTTTGATCAGGAAGAAGTTGAATTTGAAGAATTCTGCAAAGAAGTGGAGAAATTCACAGAAGAGCACAAGGGAGTAGAGCTCACAGAACCACTGGAAACACCTATCCCAAGGCCATTACCACCCAATACAAGCTTCAAGTGGGTACAATCCTTAACCTTTAGCTTTATTTTTCCACTTGAATATGGTTTGCTTGAAAAAGATGGCCAGCTTAGAGCTCTCTACGGCTTTAAGAGTAAAAGGGAAATGACTCGTACTCAGAGCTGGTGCACAAGGTTCAATAAGGTTCCACGCTTCAACTTAAAGTGCACGGATTGGCATCATAATCAATCGAATGGATCTCGGAAAATGTTTGGTTATTCTGGTGAGAATCTAATTTCTAAACCGCCTAGATGGAAAAATATAGATCAAGACGAAGGCGGATTTAAAAGCCAATTTTGGGATCCTGGAATCTATTCTGACACTCGTCACCCCGGGAGCCTGAGAATCTTTTCGAAGCTGCTCAGAAGCTTTACATGCCTAGTTTGGGACCCCAGAGGCTATTGGCATTCCAAGCATTGGTGGAGATTTCTGGATGAATTTAAGCATAAGCCACCATAACAGGAAGCTCATCCAATGTCCAACTTAAGGACTTTAACTAAAAGTGCTAGGTGGGAGACAACCCACCATGGTATGATCGTTCTTTTTTTTTTCATTTTTTTTATTTGGTTTTACCTGTTTTCAAGTTTATTTTATTTTATTATATTGAACCTGGAGTTTGCATAGCATTCATATTAAGCATTGCATTCTGCATACTGCAAAAAAAAAAGGGGTGCGCAACGCGACCGCATCATTCATGCGATCGCGTCAAGTTGCGAAAACACTCCCCACGCGTCCGCATCATTCACGCGGCCGCGTGATCTGGAGATCGGCGTAAACATCCAACGTCCAGAAAGTTAAGCTGGAATCGTGCGGCTACTGTGTGTTTCACACAAAATGACCTACGCGGTCGCGTCCCTGACGCGATTGCGTCACTTGCACAACATCAATCCCACGCGACAGCGTGAGCGAAACGTTCGCGTTGCATGGATTACACAACAACCCAAAAGGAGATAGAGAGTTGCGCTGAAATGACGCTGGAATCGTGCGTTTAGCATAATTTCCAGCGACGCGATCGCCTGGGGCAGGCGATCGCGTCACTCGCTCCCTAATCCATTTGATGCGATCGCGTGTCCCACGCGATCGCGTCAACCACCATTTCAGCCCAACCACGCGAACGCGTGCCCCACAAGATCGCGTGGATTCAAATTTCATAACCCCCCAGTCACGCGAACCCTACCATTCGCGCCCCCCGCCCCCTTCCCTTCCTTGCCTTTCTCCCCCTACCCCCATTGCCCTTCCTGAGCCCCTGCCTTCGAACAGCACACGCCGCTGCCGCGCCACCACTAACCGCCGCGCCAGACGCCACCATAACCATCCCCCATCCACCTCTCTACCCCACTTTTCTTTCCTACGCCTTTCAGGTTCCGCAGAATGCCACCCTTCTATCAATTCGTAGTTAACTCCATATTTTTCTGATTTTGTTCATCATTAGGCTAGTTAGAGATGCATGTTGTAGTGGATTTTAGGTTGTTAGGTAGCTTAGGATGTGGTTAGTGGATTTAGGCCTGATTAATTGCGCTGTTCGTGTTTCTTGTTTTATAATTTTCGCAATTCTGCTGTTGCTGTATGTTCGTAATGTTCTTATGCTGTTCTTCAAGTTCATGCTGCTATTGTAAATGTTCTTTCTTGTTCATACTCTTTAATTGCAATCTATTTTAATTCATATGAACTATTCTGATTACTGTTTATTTTATGGGACAATCCAATTTTAGCCAGAATGCTGCCCAATTTTCTGTAAAACTGTTCTGCTTTCATTCATGTTTTGGTTTTAGCACTTTTAAATTCTGCTTTACTCTACTTTTACCAAACCAATTCATGACTGCCAGGGCAAGCTTTCTCATTCTTTTTGATTTCCTGGTTCTTAATCTACATTTTTGATGTTTAGATTCCAATTTTTGCTATTTCTATATCTCTCTGAATCATCATCAACCTAATTTCCTTGTTTGAATATGAGTTACCTATAGCTTCTAATTGTGAATGCTTGTTACTTGGAATATGATCATTATGCCACTTACTTTACCCACTTTTTACTAACTCACTAATTTTAACTTCCTAAACTATTTTTCGTTTCTAACCAAACCTAACCTTTCAAAACATTTCTTTTGGTTTTTCACTTTCTTTTAACATTCTAACCAAGGCATGATGATACTTTTTCTACTTAACTTGAACTGAAGTACATTTTGGATTGTGACACTTCTCAGTATTCTAACTCTTATACAATCCTTAATGCAAATTTTCTTAACTCCATTTCCTCTTCTGTTGCTCCTTTTCTTTTGATTATTTGCTATTTGTTTTCCTGTTTTTATTATATCCTGGTTTTCTGTCTTTTAGGATGTCTGCCAGCCAAAGAAAAGGAACAGCAAAGGCAACTACTGGCAAACATAAAAGAGGAGAATCCTCTATGTCCATCATGGATATCATGCACGATGACTCCTGGCGGGAGAAAAACTTTACCACGCAGGAGAAGGCCGACCAGCTACTCCCTGCTACTGATCCAGCAAAGTTTGCAAACCGATACTGTGAGCTGAAGTATCCGGTGTTTGCAACCTCCAGGAACCTGTACCTGGAGAGGACTTTGAAAATCCCAAAAGAACTCCAGCAATACACCTCTGAGCAAATCAAACAAAGATGCTGGTTTTTCCTGGAAAGAAACCTGACTGAGGTCAATGCATTTTGGGTAAGGGAATTCTACTGCAATTACTTCAAGACTTCCCTAGATGCAGTGAACCTAAGAGGGAAGCAGATTCTGGTCACTGAAGAGGCCATAAAGGATGTTCTGAAGCTTCTGCCTAAATCTGATCAGCTGGATGGTTATCAAAAAGCTGAGGAGGATATGCGCTTCATGAAGTTTGATTGGGATGCAGTCAAGGCCAGGATAGCCCTTGACCCGACTGTTCCATGGATCATGGGTCAGAACACCACCATACCATAGGGAATCAAGCAGATTTACTTAAATGATGAGGCTCGGCTATGGCACCAGATCCTGAGCAATTTTGTCATGCCGAGTACCCATGAGACAGAGATACCTGCCACTATGATCACCCTCCTATGGTGTGTGATGGAGGGTAAGGACCTGTACCTGCTACGCTTTATCCGGTACTATATGGCCAGGGTCCACGTCCGAGGCACTCTACCCTTTCCTTATCTAATTACACGGCTAGGCCGTCGAGCTGACGTGCCTTGGGAGGATGCTGATGAGAAGCCACCTGCTGCAGAATGCAAGAAGATTATCCCTCACAGTAAGAACTTTCTGGCTTTGGGCTACAGACCTCCATTCCTCACTGCTACTGCTGAGACAGCCACACCATATGCCGACTCCTCTTCTTCCACAGCTGCCCCAGCTACCCCTGCTACCACCACTGCACCTCCACCTGCCTCAAAGCCAGTTTATCACCTAGTGCACCACCTGTTTCGGCGGCTCGACCAGATGGAGCGTCGCAACAAGCGACGCTATGAGCACCTGAAGCTGATGATCCGATCTGGCGGCGACATTCCCTCAGAGCCTGACACACTATCTGAGGAGGAGGTGGATGATCACGAGGCAGAGACCCATCCACAGAGTGAGGCTGCGTAGGCAGCCACAGAGCAGGCTGCATCACATCAGGAGGCTCCGCCTCAGATTCAGGCTGCAGACCTAGAGATCCCTATTCAGTCAGCACCTCCTCTGCAGCAAGCAGATCCTTAGACCACCACCACAGAGACTCCAGCTACCCACCTTTCCAGTGATGACACCCCTTCACACCCTGCTTGAGTGAGCACCAGGGACGATGCTTCATTTTAAGTGTGGGGAGGTCGCCATCTCTAGCGTATTTTTTTGGTGAACCACTACAGACTCTTTCATTTTATTTTGCTATTTTTTTGTATTTTTCTCTTTATTTTTATTTTTATTTTCTCAGTACTTATACATTGCTATTTTCATGTATTTCTACTCTATTTCTGCATTTTGCATTTTTAGTTCATATTTTATCCATTTAGTTTAGTTGCAATTCTAACTTATTAGTTATAGAAATTGTGGATTAATTAGTATAGTTTATCCTTTTTAGCATAAGATAGCTTAGTTTAATTTGAAAATATAAAAAGGAAGTAAACTAGGAACTTGAACATAATAGAAACAACCCACACACCTTGTGTATATAGCATTACATGTTAGTTAGTTAACAACATTTCATCAAGGAGAAACACTAGAACTTTAAAGCCACCTTAAGTTTTACATTGAGAATAATGGGAACTTTTAATTTTACTTGCATGACATACATAATTGATAAATGATTTTTGAGCTAGAGAATACACAGCCTGTGAGTTTTGAGCTTAATTGTATGGTTACATTCAAACCATAAATTTTATTCCTGTGTGTTCCGCCCTTCTTATTTATTCTGGTGTTCTTTACTTTGTTTTAATCTATATGTCCGATTATAGAATAAAAATACATACCAAGAGAGTGATTGAGGCCATTGTTTGATTTTAGCTCACTTATCCCAAATTAGCCTACCTTTTACATCACCCTTTTCAGCCCCCTTGAACCTTTAAACCCCCTCTTATTCTATAAACCACAATAATAGCCTTAAGCAGAAAAACAAAATAAAAATCCCAAGTTGAATCCTTGGTTAGCTTAAGATAGAAAGTGTGTAATTGTTTAAGTGTGGAAAACCTATTGGGAACATGGATGATAAAAACAAAAGGTAGAAAAGTTGAAAAGAACAAAATTATTCAAATAAAAATTTTGGGAAGCATGCTTATGTAAAATCAAATAATTGAATTACCATGTGTAATAAAAAAAAGTTATTTTTCAGTATTTGAATAAAGGGGATACAAAAGAATTCCCCAAATGCAAAATAAATGCACATCGAACAAAAGTTAAAGTATGAGCATGTAACATCAAAAGTGGGAAAAAGTGGGAACATAGGTAAAGAAGTTTTGCCTTACAAAGTATGTATGTTAGGTGAGATCTTAGACTAATCAAGGATTCGCTTAATTAGCTCACTTAGCCTTATACATATACCTTTACCTTTACCTTGGCCCCATTACAACCTTAATTAAAGACCTCATGACTTTTGTATGCCTATATTCTATAATTGTTGATTGGTTAGATGAAGAACAAAGTTATAGAAAGGAAGGATAAAAAGAAGAATAGAGTGATTAACCCAATAAACACTGAGTGACTAGAGAGTAAACACAAAATCCAGTGAGGGTTCAATAGCTCATTAACATATATCTCTGCTTGAATTATTAATTGTCTTGCAAGTTTATAAAATATTTTTCTCTCCCATCTCAACTGTAAAAGTGCTTTATCATTATCTAAGGTTTGGCTATATATATATATGACTCCTTGAGAATGTGAATTAATTCAACTACGTGTAAGCTTTATATACAAGTGAATAACAATTAAGAATTGCATGATGCATGTAGGAAGTTGCATTTAGAGTAGATTGATGCACGGAAAACTTGTCTCGCAACAAATTTCCTTCGGCATGTGTACCGAATTTGTCGTCAAGTAAAAACTCACAATAGAGTGAGGTCGAATCCCACAGGGATTGATTGATCAAGCAACTTTAATTAAAGGAATATTCTAGTTGAGCGAATCAGAATTTGAGTTGAGAATTGTAGAAAATTAAATGGCGGGAAAGTAAATAACAGAAAAGTAAATGCTAGAAATAAAGAGCTGAATGTAGATGACGGAAAGTAAAGTTCAAAATCTTAAATGGGAATGGGGAAATTGCTCATAAAAGTAAATGACAGAAATTAAAGAGAATGGGTAAGATCAGGAATGGGGAGTTCATTGGGCTCAGGAGATGTTGCATTCTCCGGATCAATTTCATTTTCATCTCTTCCTCAATCAATGCACTCATTGATCTCCTTGGCAATCTTAAGTGATCTAATTACAATTTCTTGTAATTCAATCTCTCAAATCTTGATCAATAGCCAATTCCTTGGTCAATTGCTCATGAGAAGAGATGAACTATGGTCACTGATTATACCACATGCATTTCCCAAATCAAGTGTTGAGAGGATTATAGTCACATATCCATCCAAACCCAATTTGGTCCAGCATGAGAAAGCATTTCTAGCATGATCTCTTTATTCCTCTTTCAAGGTTCATAAGAGATCCAAGTATGAATAGCTTCTTTTCCAAGATAACTACCCAATTGGATGAAGATCGAAAGCTTTCAAGTAAAATCAAGAGAAAAGAAAGAAGAAGAATAATGAAAACTAGTATTGATCCATGAAATTACAACAGAGCTCCCTAACCCAATGAAAGGGGTTTAGTTGTTCATAGCTCTGGAAAATGAAAACAAAGATGGAGAATACATGATGAAACTAGAAGTGCAGAGAAGATAAAATACAG
>NC_029791.2:85425234-85446270 GCF_000816755.2 Arachis ipaensis
GCTTGTGTGGGCTCATTCCAACGTTAGTGACAATGTTGGGTGTCACTAATGTTGGCGATCACCTCCCTTCTTCACGTTAGCTTCCACGTTAACTAGGTTAACGTGGAAGTTAATGTGGCTTATTGTGACTTGGCCAACGTTAGTGACAAAGTTGAATGTCACTAATGTTGGCTTCCCTTTTACTTCTTAACATTAGAGGCCACGTTAACCTTCAACGTTAGTGGCACAAACGTTGCCACTAACTTTGCCTCTATGCCCTTCGCACACGTTACTGGGACTTACCTTTCCCAGTAACGTTGAGAAATCTCCCCCTTCCTTACGTTAGAGTCCACGTTAACTTAGTTAACGTGGCTCTTTTAACGTAGGCTTGCTAACCTTCGAGAACGTTAGTGACAATGGTAAGTGTCACTAACGTTGGCGATCCCCTCTCTTCTTCACGTTAACTTCCCCGTTAACTAAGTTAACGTGGACTCTAACGTAAGGAAGGGGGAGCCTTCTCAACGTTACTGGGAAAGGTAAGTCCCAGTAACGTGTGCGAAGGGCATAGAGGCAACGTTAGTGGCAACGTTTGTGCCACTAACGTTGAAGTTAACGTGGCTCTTTTAACGTAGGCTTGCTAACCTTCGAGAACGTTAGTGACAATGGTAAGTGTCACTAACGTTGGCGATCCCCTCTCTTCTTCACGTTAACTTCCCCGTTAACTAAGTTAACGTGGACTCTAACGTAAGGAAGGGGGAGCCTTCTCAACGTTACTGGGAAAGGTAAGTCCCAGTAACGTGTGCGAAGGGCATAGAGGCAACGTTAGTGGCAACGTTTGTGCCACTAACGTTGAAGTTAACGTGGCTCTTTTAACGTAGGCTTGCTAACCTTCGAGAACGTTAGTGACAATGGTAAGTGTCACTAACGTTGGCGATCCCCTCTCTTCTTCACGTTAACTTCCCCGTTAACTAAGTTAACGTGGACTCTAACGTAAGGAAGGGGGAGCCTTCTCAACGTTACTGGGAAAGGTAAGTCCCAGTAACGTGTGCGAAGGGCATAGAGGCAACGTTAGTGGCAACGTTTGTGCCACTAACGTTGAAGTTAACGTGGCTCTTTTAACGTAGGCTTGCTAACCTTCGAGAACGTTAGTGACAATGGTAAGTGTCACTAACGTTGGCGATCCCCTCTCTTCTTCACGTTAACTTCCCCGTTAACTAAGTTAACGTGGACTCTAACGTAAGGAAGGGGGAGCCTTCTCAACGTTACTGGGAAAGGTAAGTCCCAGTAACGTGTGCGAAGGGCATAGAGGCAACGTTAGTGGCAACGTTTGTGCCACTAACGTTGAAGTTAACGTGGCTCTTTTAACGTAGGCTTGCTAACCTTCGAGAACGTTAGTGACAATGGTAAGTGTCACTAACGTTGGCGATCCCCTCTCTTCTTCACGTTAACTTCCCCGTTAACTAAGTTAACGTGGACTCTAACGTGAGAAATAGGGGTTAGCACGAGAAGAAAGACAAAAGGTGGAAGAGAGTCATGAATCAGTGAGGAAGGCCCTTGAGGATTGGAAGCAAGCAAGATTGGCACGGATGTAAGGGAATGCAAGAGGACACAAAGAAGACAAACAAAGAGGAAAGCATGGGCATCCACAAGAGTAAAAGGGGGTGGAGTTCCTTCTTTGGTCCATCTTTTTCTATGCTTTGAATAAGGAAGATCTTGTATGAAATAGAACATGCTTCCATAATAGTTTGAACCTTTTTAAATTCTGTCTTTTAAGTTTTTGAGTTGAAGAGGTCTATGTTTACTAGTCTTTATGTCACTGCATCCTTACTTTGCTTACTTGTATGTTTGTCCCTTTAAATCAAATGAAAAGAGAATGAGTGTTTCTAAAGACCAGAGAGGAGTTCATACTATGGAGTAAGTTCATGAGTTTGTGTGCTTTAACGTTAAAGCACACAAACTCATGAACTTACTCCATAGTATGAACTCCTCTCTGGTCTTTAGAAACACTCATTCTCTTTTCATTTGATTTAAAGGGACAAACATACAAGTAAGCAAAGTAAGGATGCAGTGACATAAAGACTAGTAAACATAGACCTCTTCAACTCAAAAACTTAAAAGACAGAATTTAAAAAGGTTCAAACTATTATGGAAGCATGTTCTATTTCATACAAGATCTTCCTTATTCAAAGCATAGAAAAAGATGGACCAAAGAAGGAACTCCACCACCTTTTACTCTTGTGGATGCCCATGCTTTCCTCTTTGTTTGTCTTCTTTGTGTCCTCTTGCATTCCCTTGCATCCGTGCCAATCTTGCTTGCTTCCAATCCTCAAGTGCCTTCCTCACTGATTCATGACTCTCTTCCACCTTTTGTCTTTCTTCTCGTGCTAATTCATCCCTCATTTCTTCATACCTTGTGATTCCTGGATGCAATATAGGCAGCTGTCCTACCAAGTAACCAAGCCTGGCTTGAGTATTTATATGATGCCCAGTCTTGCTCAGGTAAACTCCTTCTACAAATGCCCTTTGCTCGTCCAATAGTTCTGCCTGTTCTATCTGTCTTCGATGCATCTCATGTATATGTGCACCTTGATGTGCTTGGATGTTGATTAGCCTCTGGATGGATTCTTGTTGCTCATTTTGCCTTTGTTCCATCCTGTGGAATGTTTCACTCCATTGTTGCCCTTGACTCAGGTGCTGATCCATCATTTGCTTTTGCCACTCCCCTTGTTGAGTCATCCATCTTGAGAGTGACTCCTCTTGCTGCCCCATCATCTGTAGTTGAAGCTCTCTCTGTGCTCCTTGGCTTTCCAAATATTGTTGAGATAGCCCATCAATGGCTTCCTGCAATTCGTGCATATCCAAGGTGGCTGGTGCTTGCCCCTCTAAGACTTGTCCATCCACTACTTGAGGGGCTGTCCTCTTCCTTTGCTTCCATTGAGGCAGGGGGGATGCGGTAGCATGCATTCGTCGAACAGTTATTGGAATGCCCTCTTTTATCCATACGGGGTCCTCATCTTCAAACACCACCCCAGCTTTCTTGCACAGTCAGTAGATAGTGCTGGGGTAACCTAACGTTCCTCTTGAGTCACTTTTCTCTGCCATTCTTCTTCTCGGCTCATCCAGTTGGACTGAAGGTTTAGTATTTGCTCTCGTCCTTCCATCTGTCTCATCCCTAAATCTTCAATGGCTCTTAAAAGGTGGTTCATACTCAAGCCGGTTGGGTCATGATGCTCTTCTTGTTGATATTCTTCCTGATGATGCTCCTCTTAGTGAGCTCCTTCTTTCGCTTTTAGCTTCCCTATTTGTGGCCTTCTTTGTTGCTGAGCAGGTGTAGTATAGATCAGACGCTGGATAGTCATTAGCCTCCCAGGGTTCACCCAGTCTGGATTGTTATCCTCAAAGACCACCTTGGCCTTTGTACACAATCTGAGAATGGTGCTGGGGTACCAAAGCCTGGCACCTGAATCAGCCTTCCCAGCTGACTCTTGAATCCCTTCAGCTATGAGTTCATGCACATTGATTTCTCCACCCTGTACTAGGCAATGTACCATAGTCGCTTGATTAATATTGACCTCTGAATTTTTTGCAGCTGGGAGGATGAACCTCCTTACAAGTTCAAACCACCCTTTGACTTCCGGGCTAAGGTCTCCCCTCTTGATGAATCGGGGTCTTCCATCTGCATACCTCTCCCAATCAGCTTCTATGACAGATGTCAGTCACGATTTCTGTGAGCTCATCATTGTCAGGGCTCTTACTTATCCTTGCATGATAACTGGGCTCATCAAAATGTGGTGATTTCAAGTGAAGAGTTCTTGTTATAGCATTTGGGCTGAAGTCTTCCTCCTTTCCACTTACATAGATTTTGAAGGTTGGGGCCCTGGTTTTGTCTTCTCTAACCACATTTGCGTAGAACTCTTTGATGAGGTTTGCATTGATCTTCCCCTCTGGATTAGTGAGCCTTTGCCACCCTCTTTGTTCAATTTTCTCCTGAATCTGTGGGCACTCGTCTTCATTGATTTGGAATGTCAACTCGGGCAGTATCTTTTTGAGCTTTATCCGCTCAAATTCTCGTTCATGGAAGGCAGTTTTGAATCTCTTCTCATCGAAAGGAATGTTCTCCATTGGTTCCTTCCTCTTTTGCCTCTTGGAACTTGATGATGCCATGAATTTGAGTTATTATTTGAGGGGATTGGAAGGTAAGGATAGATGAGGAATTTGGTTGGTTAAGACGAGGTGTGATGAAGGGGTTTTGGATGTCGAAAGTGTGAAGTGTGGAGAGTGGGAATTTGAATGTGAGGGGTAAGCATGCACTAGGACTCATTTATATAGGGAGATTATGAGTGAGTGGATGGTGTGGATTGATGGAATGGTTGCTTGATAGACAGTTGGGGTTGTGCATGGAGAAAGAACAAGGATCATCACTTTATGAGGGTTATTGGTTCGGTCTTCAAGAGTCTCCTTTCTTCAATGTTGCATGGCAACATTTTCCAATGCATTCCTTCTTGAGACAAGTGTGTAGTTTCTCTTCATGAAGTGGCCGAACCTTTCTCCTTTAATTGTCCAATCAATCTTCTTCAATGCTCCTCTCCTTTTCCCTATAAAGATCAAATAAGAAAAGTAAAAACAAACAAGTTAAACTTTACAGCTAGAATAATAAAACTAAGAAAAGATTTTGTTTATTCATGAACTCCAACTAACTAACTAACTGTGTATCCTTATATGCACATTGGTGGCACCATGGGGTGACACCAAACTTAGTTTGGAGCACTGTGATAAAAAGTTCTGTTCAAAGCTCCAAGACTAGCATGCTCTGAGTTGCATCCATGCTTTCTTGGCATGCTTTGAACACCAAACTTGTTCTTCACTATATACTGCATAACAAGGATTTCACCAAGTGTTTGTCGAGTTTGGGTTGGAATTCATGAATATTGACTTATTTATTATTAAAAGCATATAAAACATGGGTTGCCTCCCATGAAGCGCTTCTTTAGCGTCACTAGCTTGACGTTTCTCCTTCATCAGGGAGGTTGATAATGCTTCAAGTCCTCCCCTCTTGCCTTGGACTTATATCCATTAGTTGTATCAATGATCTCTACATGTTCCAAGGAGAGAACTCTGTTGATAGTGAAGACCTTAGGTAACTGAGATGGTATAGTGGGGAGATTAGGGGGGATATCTGGGAAGTAAGCTGAGATCACTTTATCTCTTGGAGAGAAGTCTTCCGTAGGGATGTTCTTGTTCCTCCACCCCCTTGGTACCTTCTTCTTCGTCCCTTTTGATGTTGCCTTGCTCTTGGTGACTTCTTCTTCTAAGGGAATTTTGTTGTTGTCTTCACATGTCTCTGGTGATTTAGGTTCCTCCAGCTTTTCCTTGAGTTGTGACAACTGCTTATTTCCTTGTTCATCAACCAAGGGCTTTCCCAGATGGGTTGGTTGTGCTTTAATGCTTGCTTCCTCTGTCAGCATCTCATTATGATCTTTGCTTGGTTCTTTGTTCTCTTGGTCTGATTCTTGTGAGAGTTTGAAGACATTAAAGTTGAGTCGTTCATCATGGATCCTCAATATTAGCTCCCCTCGCTCCACACCTATGAGTGCTCTGGCTGTAGCTAGGAATGGACTTCCCAATATGATTGGGTGAGTGTGACTCTCTTCCATGTCCAAGATGACAAAGTTTGTGGGAAGAAAGTATTTCCCAACCTTTAACAACACGTTTTCCACCACCCCTATTGCTTGTTTTTGAGTTTTGTCAGCCAGCCTGATGACTACATCTGTGGGAAATATTTCATTGATCTGCAGCCTCTTCACCAGGGGTAAGGGCATTAAGTTGATTCTTTCTCCCAAATCGCAGAGTGCTTTATCAAACATTGTTTCTCCTATGGCACAGGGGACATGAAAACTCCCTGGATCTTTTCTTTTCGTAGGCAGCTGTGGTTGAATGAGGGCACTGCACTCCTTGTTTATCACTATAGTTTGGCCTCCCTTGAGTGACCTTTTCCTGGGAAGCAGCTCCTTCATATACTTGATGTATGCAGGCATTTGTTGAATAGTCTTGATGAATGGTATGTTGACATGCAGAGATGCAAACAAATCTAGAAACCTTGAGTATATTCTCTTCTCCACAGCACCATTGAGCAGTTGGGGAAAAGGTGCATAGAGTCTCAGCAGCTCCTGTTGTGAGATTTCTGGTTCTTGATGATCTTTTTCCTTCTTCTCTACTGAGGTATCTTCAGGTTGTTCTGACAGCTTGCTTGGCTTGTCCTCAGTCTCCTTATCACTTATAGTGACCATCTTACAATCTTCCCATCTTACTTTCTTTGTGTCACCTCTCGGATTCTTCTCTGTGTCACTTGGGAATCCATCTGTGGGTTTGGGAATTTGCTCAGAGAGATACCCCACTTGAGATTCCAACCTATTGATTGTCTCTCCCTGGTTCTTGAAACTGGCTCGCACTTCCTCCTTGAACACCTTGTTGTCTTGAATCTCCTTGCCTATGCCTTCAAGTAGATTCTCAATCCTTGAGAGTCTGTCATCAAATGATTGTAGATCGTAATTAGAGGTGGAAGGATGAGGTAAGTTATTTTGATTTTGATGTGAATGTGGAGAGGTGTTGTTATGGGGGTGTTGATATGGTCTAGATGTGAAATGTTGGGGGGCTGCATTGTTGGGATTTGGCCATCTTTGATCAAGGCTTTGGTCTTGTTGATTTCCCCACTCAAAGTTTGGGTGATTCCTCCATCCAGGGTTGTAGGTCTTGGAGTATGGATCATGGTTTTGCCTAGGTGAATTCCCAATGTAGTTGACTTGCTCCTGACTTCCCTCTGCTTCTTCATTCACTCCTTCTTGGGTTGTTGATGAAGTGGAGATTGCTGCTACTTGGTTCCTCTCCATCTTCTTGGTGAGGTCAGCTAGCTGCTGGGTAATGAGCTTGTTTTGGGCCAGCAGAGCATCTACATTGTTTGGCTCCATCACTCCTCTCGTATTCCCTCTTTCGGAAGCATAGAAGTAGTCATTCTCTGCTACAGTTTCAATGACATCTATGGCTTCCTCAATGGTCTTCTTCTTGTTCAAAGATCCTCCGGATGAATGGTCTACTGCCTTCTTTGATTCATATGACAGGCCTTCATAGAAAATGTGCAGCTGCACCCATTCGTTGAACATGTCAGGTGGACACCTCCTTGTTAGGTCTTTAAACCTCTCCCATGCTTCATACAGAGTCTCACCATCTTGTTGCTTGAAAGTTTGGACCTCAGCTCTCAGCCTATTGATTCGTTGAGGAGGGTAAAATCTTGCTAAGAATTTGTTCACTACATCCTCCCAGGATGTCAAGCTCTCCCTTGGGAAAGACTCCAGCCACTTGGCTGCCTTATCCTTGAGTGAGAATGGAAATAAGAGCAGTCTATAGGCGTCAGGATGAACACCATTAGACTTCACTATGTCACAAATTCTCAGGAAGGTGGTCAGATGTTGATTGGGGTCCTCTTGGACACTCCCTCCGAACGAACAGTTGTTTTGAACAAGGGTGATGAGCTATGGTTTTAATTCAAAATTGTTGGCATGGATGGTTGGCTTTTGAATGCTACTTTCACAATTTTCTGGGTTCGGATTGATGTAAGAGCCTAAAACTCTTCTATCCTCCCCAGCATGATTTGCTCTTCCTCTTCCGCCATGGTTGTGAGCTTCTTCTTCACGATGGTTTTCCATGTTTTCTTCCATGTTTGGTTCAAAGTATTCCTCAAAGTGTTCCTCCTCTTCTTCAGCACCAACTACATATTTTTCTCTTGCCTCCCTCCTTAGTCTAAGGAAGGTTCTCTCAGGTTTAGAATCAAAGGAAGTTGAAGCCCCGCTTCTTCTCCCTATCATACAACCAACAAGTACAAGCAAAGAGAATAGGTGCAGAAAGTATATCTGTCAGAATTATTATTAGTGTGAGTGATGCAATATATCAAACAGTTAGTGGGTTAGTGAAATGAATGGTAAATAACAAAGAAAAAGTAGGGGGAAGGGAATAGATTAACTAAAACAGAAAGTAAATTACTCAAACAGAAAATTAAATCAAACAAAACAAAAATGCTCAATCTAGTTATCTTCCAATTTAATCATTGTTGATGCACAATTAATCCCCGGCAACGGCGCCATAAACTTGATGCACGGAAAACTTGTTTCGAACAAATTTCCTTCGGCAAGTGTACTGAATTTGTCGTCAAGTAAAAACTCACAATAGAGTGAGTTCGAATCCCACAGGGATTGATTGATCAAGCAACTTTAATTAGGAAGATCGAAAGTTTTCAAGTAAAATCAAGAAAACAGATAGAAGAAGAATAATGAAAACTAGTATTGATCCATCAAATTACAACAGAGCTCCCTAACCCAATGAAAGGGGTTTAGTTGTTCATAGCGCTGGAAAATAAAAACAAAGATGGAGAATACATGATGAAACTAGAAGTGCAGAGAAAACAAAGCTGGAGAATACATGATGAAAACTAGTATTGATCCATCAAATTACAACAGAGCTCCCTAACCCAATGAAAGGGGTTTAATTGTTCATAGCTCTAGAAAATGAAAACAAATATGGAGAATACATGATGAAACTAGAAGTGCAGAGAAAGTAAAATACAAAGAGTAGTTCTATGCCAAGAGGCTCCCTATAATTTCCCACTCTCCCAATTTAATTCAAAGCTACTCCTATATATACTACTCTTCTGTTCTTCTAGTTGGCTCTTCAAGTCTTGGGTATAGGCCTTTGGATCTTGAGTTTGAAGCAGTTCTCTTCTTCATTGGGCTTGGCTTTACTTGCAGAGAGAAAGTTTGAAGTGGGCAAAGACTTTAGCTCAGGACGTTAGTGGTGTTAACGTTTAGTGAAAATATGGGTTCGAGAACGTTAGTGACAATCACCTTTTTCACTAACGTTCCTCACCCAAGTAAGATCCACGTTAACTTCAACGTTAGTGGCACAAACGTTGCCACTAACTTTGCCTCTATGCCCTTCGCACACGTTACTGGGACTTACCTTTCCCAGTAACGTTGAGAAGTCTCCCCCTTCCTTACGTTAGAGTCCACGTTAACTTAGTTAACGTGGAAGTTAACGTGAAGAAGAGAGGTGATCGCCAACGTTAGTGACACTTACCATTGTCACTGACGTTCCAATGTGCCCCTATTTCTCTCGTTAGAGTCCACGTTAACTAGGTTAACGTGGCTTCTAACGTGGCCATGCTAGCCATCTCCAACATTAGTGACAAAGTTGAGTGTCACTAACGTTGGCTTCTCATTCCCTTATCCACGTTAACTTCCACATTAACTAAGTTAACGTGGGAGTTAACGTGGCTCATTGTGGCTTATGTGGGCTAATTCCAACGTTAGTGACAATGTTGGGTGTCACTAACGTTGGCGATCACCTCTCTTCTTCACGTTAACTTCCACGTTAACTAAGTTAACGTGGGAGTTAACGTGGCTTATTGGGGCTTGTGTGGGTTCCTTCCAACGTTAGTGACAATGTTTGGTGTCACTAATGTTGTCGACCACTTTGTCTCCTCACGTTAGCTTCCACGTTAACTAGGTTAACGTGGAAGTTAACGTGGCTTATTGTGACCTGGCCAACGTTAGTGACAAAGTTGAATGTCACTAATGTTGGCTTCCCTTTTACTTCTTAACATTAGAGGCCACGTTAACCAAGTTAACGTGGCAACTAACGTGGCCACTTTTGAGCTTGGTCCAACGTTAGTGATAATGTTAAGTGTCACTAACGTTGGCTCCCTTTCCTTTCTTCCACGTTAGAGTTCACGTTAGCTTAGTTAACGTGACTCTTAACGTGGGCAATGATGGCTTCGAGAGCGTTATTGGCAATTACTTTTCTCATTAACTTTGCAAGTTACTCCCATTCCACGTTAGTGTTAACGTTAGTGTAACTAACGTAGCCACTAATGTGGTTCTTCTTTGCTTCCTTTGTCCTGAAATCAAGCAATAAAGTGCATCAAAGTTCTAGTCCAAGTCATGGAAAATGCAACATCCAATTTATCCTTAAATTCATGCAAAATCCTCATGAAATCATGTTAGGTGCACAATGTATGCTCGAATCAAGATGTAAGTGAATATCTACCCAAAACTAGCTTATTTCCTAAGGAAATGCATGAAACTACCCTAAAAACAGTAAAGAAAAGGTCAGTGAAACTGGCCAAAATGCCCTGGCATCATAGATTGCATTGCATGAGATTCCACCACTTTGACCTTAACTTACTCTTTATCTTGGACTTAGCATGAGGACATGCTATTGTTTAAGTGTGGGGAGGTTGATAAACCCATATTTTATGGTATATTTTGTGCTTAATCTGAGTGATTTATTCAATCCTTCACCCACTTATTCATATTAATTGCATGGTTTTACTTTCCCTTCCTTATTATGTGATGTATGTGAAAAACATGTTTCCTATGCTTAAAAATAATTATTTTGATTACCCTTTATTTCCATTCGATGCCGTGATTCGTGTGTTGAGTAGTTTCAGATCTTCTAAGGCAGGAATGACTTAAAGGATGGAAAGGAAACATACAAAATTGGAAGGAAAGCATAAAACAGAGTTTTTGAAGAAACTGGCAGCCACGCGATTGCATGGACGACGCGGCTGCATGCCAGCGCGAATCAACAGCGACGCGACCGCGTGATTGAAGCGATCGCGCGCCTTGAGCGAAACACATATGACGCAGACGCATAACTGACGTGACCGCGTGACAAGGAAAAATTCCCGATGACGCGACCGCATAACCCACGCGGACGCGTGACAGAGGCCACGCACCAGAAATTGCAGAAAATGCTCATAGCGAATTTTGAAGCCCCTTTTTGGCCCAAATCCAAGTCCAGAAGGCATAGACCAGAGGTTATGAAGTGGGAGAATACATCCATTCAGAGAGAGTCTCCAATTAGTTAGTTTTCAATGATTTAGATTTAGTTTTAAGAGAGGTTCTCTCCTCTATCTTTAGGATTAGGATTTAGATTTAGGATTTTATTCGCTTTCCGGATTATCTCTTTACCAGGTTCAATATTCCTTTTTATTATGTTCTCAATTTAATTATGAATTCTTCTATGTTACAGATTACTCTTTGAATTAATGTTATTTGAGGTATTTCAGTTTATTATTGCTCTCTTTTATTTATGTTACTGTTGCTTCCAATCTGAAGACATTTTTATTCCAATAGATTTACGTTTTCCCTTTTGGTCTTGATTAAGAAATCAGTAACTCAGGAGTTATCAAACTCAAACATGATTGATAATCGTTATCTTTGCTAATTGAATTGAACTTAAATAATCCCAATCTTTCCTTAGGGATTAACTAGGATTTGAAGATCTAACTAATTAGTCACTTGACCTTCCCTTGCTCTAGCAAAGGTTAACTAAGTGGAATTAAGATTCAATTTTCATCATCATTGATAAGGATAACTAGGATAGGACTTCTAATTTCTCATACCTTGCCAAAAGTGTGTTTTACAGTTATCTATTTAAATTATAGTCTTTTACTTATTTTAATTGCAATTTAAATTACTTGTTCCTTATCTTCAAAACCCCGATTTACAATCTCCATAACCAATAATAAGAACATGCTTCCCTGCAGTTCCTTGAGAAGATGACCCGAGGTTTGAATACTTCGGTTATCAATTTTTAAGGGATTTGTTACTTGTGACAACCAAAACGTTTCTAAGAAAGGTTGATCGCTTGGTTTAGTAACTATACTCACAACAAGAATTTACTATAACTTCTAAACCATCAATCTTCAGTTCTCTTTCAGTGATACTCCCAGGGGAGCGTTCAGTTGAGTTTTGTGAATGATACGTTCATTTTCCTTTGGCCAAGCAACCTTCTTTCATGGGCTTAGCTCTCCTAGCATTCACTAAGTGAGCGTTCCACTCACTCTTTGAGCGCTACATTCCTTTGCTTCCCTGGGCCAGCTTTGCTTTGCTTGGCCAAGATTGAGAGGCATGAAAAAGTGAGCAAAAGGGAGCATTACTCTTGAGTTTTTGAGCGCTACTTCTCCTTGTCTGCCTCGTTCGTGTCATGGCATGCACCTAGCTTTTCTCTTGGTGCCCCCCTCTTCGAGCCTTGGCCTAGTGCTTTGTTGTGCCTTCCTTTTGGTTGATTTTTGGGCCTTAAAGATGCCTATCACTTATAGTTCAATTTCACACTAAATATAGATTACTATGTATCGTTGGAAACCTCTGAATATCAGCTTTCTAACGCAACTAGAAGCGCATCAATTGGACATCTGTAGCTCAAGTTATGGCCCTTTGAAGGAGGCATGGTCATGCTGTTACAAGACTTAAAGAAAAGCCCGAAAAAGTGAACAAAATTTAACGTAGCGCTCCCTTTAATGAGCGCTAGCCTTTGTTTCTTTCATTCATTGGCTTTCTTATTAATGTATTACATATATGCTTTTATTAATGTATTAACATAAAGCTTGATTTGCCAATTGCATTAGAAATGTATGGATTTAATTAATAATGCTAATGCTTTAACGTTAAAGCATTCATTCATTTAACGCCTTCATTCATTAGTATTAGTAATTAATTGTTCCATGCATGCATGCTTTCATTATATTATTACATTTAATTAGTAATGCCAATTACTTAACATAGCATTCATTTATTTCATTCATTTGGCATTATTAATTAAATGTTTCATGCATGCATTCATTTCATTCATTCGGTCACTTAATAATTAAATGCATGCATGCATAAGCATCAATGCATGATAGTTCATGATGCTAACGCCAAGGCTCCATGGTCATGGGCCACGCTTTAAAAAGCGTGGCCTAAGGTTCCAAAGCGTGCTCAATCTTCAAAGCATGCCCGAAATTCCTCTTTCTTGTTTTTAGCTTATTTTGTGCTTTTTTTGCTTCTTTTTCTTCTTATTTCCCACAAAGTTTATAAAATCAAAAGATCAAAGAAATATACCATTTAAGCACAAAAGAATGTAATATTTAAGCACTAATCATCAATTTCTTGTATGAAAAAGCATAGAAAAACATGACATGATGACATGTCATCAATGATTTCTCCAATTTGCATGCTTCTCTCTCCATTCCTTTGATCCATTCCTAGCCCTTTCAATCTGAAATCACTTAACAAACAAATCAAGGCATCTTGTGGAATCAAAGGTGAATTAAATTTAGCTAATTAAGGGCCTAGAATCAATACAAGATAAACCCTACAAATGGGGTTTATCATACCAGAGTTAATTCAGAGTTTATCTGATACAGCTGTACGAAAGTGTGGGATTCGTGCACCAGGTTTTTGGCACCATTGCCGGGGATTGTTCGAGTTTGGACAAACTGAGGGATTTTCTTGCTCCTTACATCAGGTAATTTTTATTTTGTTGACTCTTTTATTTTTATTGTCTTCTTTTTCAATCTTCGAAAAATTTAAAAACTTTTTAAAAAAAATATTTTTCTTTTCTTTGTTTAATCTGTGTTCTTAGTTTGAGTCTTTCATGTTTTCTGTCCTTCAATTACAAAAATTTTAAAACTTCTTCAAAAACCTTTTTCATACAGTTTATTTTTAAGCATCCTTAGCTTTCTGTTTGAGTCTTTTATTATGTTCTTGGTTAAAAATTTTTGTCCCCTATAAGTCTTTCTTTCAAAAAAATTTTAAAAATAGTTTCTTTGTTTAATTCTTGTTTCAATTTTTAAGTTTGGTGTTTGAGTCTTTATTTTTGTTCTTATTGCAATTTTCGATTTTTTGGTATCTTCCTTTCAAAAATTTTATTCAAAAATGGTTTTTCTTTGGTTAAATCTTGTGTCACGTTTCTAACTTTGGTGTTTTCTTGTTACTTTTCTTTTAATTTTCGAAAATTGTGATTTGGTTTTCTAAAAAATTTAAGTTCGGTGTCCTTTTTATGTTCTTGTGTTCTTTGAGTCTTTGAGTTTTGTTCTTTGTGTTCTTGTTAACCTTCAAGGTGTTCTTGTGTTTTCTTTTTGTTTTCATCTTAAAATATTTAAGTTTGGTGTCCCTTTGTGTTTTCCTCCAAAATTTTTGAAAATAAGGTGCACTAGATAAAAAAATTTTAAGTCTTGTGTCTTTTACTTGGTTTTCTCTTTAATCATTAAATTCAAAAATAAAAAATATCTTTTTTTTTATTTTCTTAAATTTTCAAAAATTTTAACATAAAAATTCAGATTTCAACTTCAAAATTTTTTTTATCTTATTTTAGTTTTCAAAATTTCAAAAATCAAATCTTTTCAAAATTAAAAATCTTATTTTTGAAAACTTCTCCTCCTTCTCTCTCTTCTATTTTCGAAAATTCACTAACCAATTTTCAATCCAATTTAAGTTATTAACTTAATTTTCGAAAATAATAAATAAATAAAATAAAAACAAAAATATTTTAATTCTTATTTATCTTTTCTATTTATACTTCTTCTTCTATTCACTTCTATTATTCGAACTCTACCCCTCTCTCATCCTCCATCTTCACTTTTCTATCTTCTTATTCTTTCTTCACATCTAACTGAGAGCTCTTTGGTCCAAGTAGCACAAAAAATTTTCTTCTTTACTTTCTTTCTTCTTTTCTTGTTTATGACCAGGAACAGGAATAAAGAACCTCTCACTACAAGAAAATACGTCTATTGCCACACTTTTAAAGCGTGGTGAAAAGCTAAAAAAAGCATGGCGATAGCTTTTTGCCACGCTTTTTGAGCTACCGCCACGCTTTTGAAAGGTGACCTATGAAAGGGTGGCAGTTGCTCTATCGCCACGCTTTTTTAAGCCTATTGCCACGCTTTTTGTTTTCCACGCTTTTTTACAAACTGCCACTTGTAAAAGTGTGGCTATAGGTGGGAAATATGGCCACACTTTTAAAGCGTGATCATATGTGGAAGGTAGGGCTACGCTTATAAAGCGTGGAAATAGAGCAGATATGGCCACGCTTTACAAGCGTAACAGTAGATGAGATATTGCCACGCTTTTAAAGCGTGGCGATAGCGAAAGATAAGACCACGCTTTAAAAGCGTGGTGATAGCCTTATCAAGTTGTAAAAAAAACCACGCTTTAAAAGCGTGGCGATAGCCTTGTCAAGTTGGAAAAAAAATCTTTTTTTTGATTTTTACCTTCATCGCTGCAAAATATAAATTTTCAATCCTTTTTTATTACCAAACCTATAAATAAAGTATGCAATTTTTATTATAAGTTAAATCAAACAATAACTAGTGACATATAGCTACAGAAGTGACATTAGCTGCCTTCACATCCAGTAATACATTAGCTTCCTTCACATCCCGATGAATAATCTTAGGATTGCATTGCTCATGAAGATATTCTAGGCCTCGGGCTGTTCCAAGAGGCACTTTTTTTCTCGTAGGCCAATCCAAAATAGCCTCCCCAGGTTTGAGTTCTTCATAACAAAATGACCCAAGTTTTAGAAGCCAGCATAAACAACAATATACAGTTCTATGTTATCAATATAAATTTAAATTTGGCGTAGCAGGATACAGAATTTTTTATGCTATCTAGTGGATATTTGAAATTGGGTAAGTTTACATTATGACAGTTCTATTGATTATATAGATTAGCTTCATCTTTCTCTTTCATGTTTTATTTCCCTAAGACTCTGTTATGATGATGATAATTATACCCTGGAATGTTAAATAGCTATAGGAATGAAACAAAATAAAGATGCAACATGGAGGCGACTCTTGTAAAAATATTACTCTCGCAAAGCAAATTTTATTTATAATTAGCAGGACTACTCATGTGCCATATAAGTTGATGGTTAAATACCTCGAAGAAGATAGGCAACCTCAAAAAGTTTTCTGAGCTTGCGAATATATTCTGCCTCCACTGTAAAGCAAAAGTAGATACTATAACATTTTAACAGCATCTCCACCGAGACTTTCATAATCGGTTAACCTTTTAACAGCAATTTTTGTGCCATCGGGTAGAACACCTTTATAAACCTTCCGAAGGCCTCCCTGTCCTAAAACATTTCTCTCACTAAAGTTGTCTGTAGCTATTTGCAGTTCTCTCCAAGCAAATCTTTTCAGCTGACCAAATCGAAAAACAGATAAAGAATTAAATTTTAGTCACTATATGGCAATACCAATAAGTTCAGCATAAACATCAAATAGTGGAAAAGTTAAAGCTCAATTGTTGTCACCAACTTGCACGCCTATCTGGCAATCCGAGAACTGATTGAATTGTATATTGTGCACAATTAAGCATAAGGCCTGAAAGATCCACTACATTTTTTAAACAAGAAAACAGAATATTGATTACATATTTATAGAAGCAAATCACCTGAAGTAACTCCTTTTCTCGAGAAGCCTTCCATTGTCGAAATTGTTCTGCCTCTTGCTTCATTTTATACTGCAATTGGACCTACAGTTTTCATAAATCCAATATCAGATACAAAGTAAAAATTTCAATAATTAAGTAGCTCGAAAAATAAAACACAAGTGCCTTTTGAGCCTTGATGTACTGTATTTCAGCTTGCAATTTTTTTATAGTTTCTTCGCTCTTCTCCTTTTGCTTTAGTAGCTGCACCTGGTTTTCTTGTTTCTTCTTGAGGTCTAAAATCTAATGTTGAAGATTTTAATATATAAATAACTCAGACACTATTTGACTTTGGAAAAGGACAATTACCATGAAAATAATATAGAGATATTACCTGTGCTTCTAGTGCTTTCAATTTTTGGCCATGAACATCTTGAGATTTCTATAAATAGTATTTTGATTCCTTGTTTTCATTCTTATGTTTTCTATTTTCATAATTGTGAAAAGAAAAACATAAACATAAGAAAAATACTGTTTACTGTCTTCATTTCTTATTTTCACAACTTCCTTTTTACAAAATTTTGAAAACAAGTTACACAAAAAATGTAGACAAAAAATAAACCAAACTAGAAAAAACTTTTCGTTTGTGTGCTATCTAAAAAGTATTTAAACCTAACTATGTCCAAACCTGTAGTTTTCTTTTTTCCTGCTCAAGCTCCATAATTTTCTTCCCAAAATGCTCTTTGAGTGCTTCAGTATCAATTCCAATGCGCTTCATCTTAGACTACAAGGAAGTAAAAATATACGGCAATTAAAACACCATAAAATGGAACACTTACTGATTTACTGTTTGAGGCCCCAAGATATTAGCATAAGGACAAATTAAGAAAAACAATTAGCACATTCCAATATCACTTGTTTTTTTTAGCCTTCCAATATTAATGTTATGGAAACCGATGCTGCAAAAATCCTTTATTTTAAAGTCAATATACTATAGTGTATATAGTAGGAGTAGAAAAAACAAGCTTTATTTAAACATTTGAAAGAAAAAAAAAGGTAATGACCGAAGAAAAAACTTTAATTTTGAACTCTGTAGTTCAGGTTTAAGAACGGCCAATACCGTATGGTGTACGAGCTTCTCGTATATTTATTGTTCTTCAGTTACTAGATTTATTTCTAATCTATTATACATAAAGAGAATATTTAGTACACCCGGAGGAAGGCCCACTTCTTTGCATATGTCAGCCAACTCCAAACATGTCCTGAAATAAAGCAAAGCATAGCCTATAGTTCAGCAAAAATAACCAAGACTAAAAAAGAAGCAAAGATTTTGCAAGAGATTCTGAGAAACATACACAGATGCCAATTCGGAAGCCTTTAATATCGCAGCACAACCAGCTGCCAGAGTAGGGGCAACCTTCCATGTAGCCATTAACAGAGGATAGTTCCTAAAACATGACATCTAGTTAGCAATTTTGCTAATAGAGAGAGGTAACTAATTTAGGGATTGTAAAAAAATATAACAGCTAAAATATCAAAATTCAAAAGCTAAGATCACACAAAACAACATTCAAAATTAGGTATCCATTATCAATTAACCAAGAAGGAACATTCGTGTTGAGCATGCGATTGACAGAGAGAACGAATCAGGGATTGAGATTCAATGGATCAAGACAGAGAGAAAGCGAACAATTATTGCAAAAACAAAATGAGAAGCGAGCATTTGAAAGCGATTTAGAGGAAAATAAAAATTGAAAAGGAAAGCCCTAAAAGTAAAAACAACGGAAAAAATTGAGAAAATAAAAAAATAGAAGTGTTGGAAGAAGAGATCAGACCTTTGGAATCGGAGGGCTTGGAGGAGAAGATATTGTTGGAGAGATTGACCTTGCCATCGCCCATGTTTGGTGGAGCTCGAAATTTAATTTGTGGAATTCGAAGGTGAACAGAGAGATCCAGAAAGAACGGACGAAGAACGAGAAAGAGAGGAAGAGTATGAAGACGAAGATGAAGATTAAGAAGATGAAGAAGATTGTGACACGATTAGGGTATGGAAGTGGTTTGGAAGGCGAAGGGCGAAGGGAATGGGCGGAAAGAACTTATGTCCCACTCAAGAACCCTCTATCCCAGAACTAAAGGAAACCATAAAAACCATAGAGGTTCCTTTGAATGCACTTCTGCAGTGTATTAGTTCTGATGACTACTCCTCCTTGGATGAGGAAGAAGACACTAGGGAAGAGAAGGTTGCTCGGTCAGCAGAGGCTACCTCAGAAGCTTTCAGATCCTAGACGCTTTCTGATCCCTTGCACCATAGGCACCATGACCTTTGACAAGGCTCTATGTGACCTAGGGTCAAGCATAAATCTCATGCCACTCTCTGTAATGGAGAAGCTGGGAATCCTTGAGGTACAAGCTACAAACATCTCATTAGAGATGGCAGACAAGACAATGAAGAAGCCATATGGCTTAGTAGAGGATGTCTTGGTGAAAGTTGAAAACCACTACATCCCTGTAAACTTGGTAGTCTTGGACATAGGAGAGGATGAGGATGACTCTATCATCCTTGGAAGACCTTTCCTAGTCACTGCCAATGCTATCATTGATATGGCTAAGGGAGAAATGACCCTACAATTAGGGGAGGATCACATCTTATTCAAGAGGCCTCACCCCAATTCTCCCTCTAAAGGAGAGATAATTGTAAAACACCTAGTGTTCCAACCCTCTCTTTCTGTGCAGAGTGTAACGACCCAACTTCCAATACGTCATGATCGTACCAAAAGTAAGGCGTTACTGACCTGTTTTCCTTATTAACTATTTACTATTAAGCCTTTAGTTCGGTATCGCGATTCAATTTTAGTAAAAATACCAGAAATTTTTGTTTTTATTAATTGAAATCATATAGCAAACATCACCAAGTAATAATAATCACATAGTTATTAATAATAATAATATTATACAAAAGAATTTAAATACAAATTCAGGTACAACCCCTATCCCTCTGCATAAAATAAAACCATAAGCAGTAAGGGCGAGGGAATTCTATGAAAGAAACTCAAGTCATAACTTTAACTCGTAAATAAATTCTAGAATCGCCCGCAGCTTCAAACTGAATCTTCAAAACCTGTGTCACTGAAAGGGTGGAAGATTTTGGGGTGAGAACAAACCACACGTTCTCAGTAGGGAATGGGAATGCCGTAAAAGTAATGATTAACATGCAAATAATTAACATACTCAAGGAAACTATATTTCGTCCTAAATCCAAAAGCCTTTTTAAAAGTTTTTCCTAGACAGTATGTTTAACACCCTAACTACCAAAGCTCACGCTTCCGGCTGCGCGACTCTGATAGCTCGGACATTACGACGACACTTATACTAATTAATACTAAAATATGAGCCTGTTTAAAACTTTAAATCGCAATGCCGCTCCCAAAAATACTTTCGTTCGATAACGTACATCCATAAGTACCATACAACTTACAACAACTCATAAGGAGTACATCCATATTTATACATAAATATATATATAAATAATATTACAAGCAATAATCAATAAAATTCCTATCCCTCTTACAGATTATATCAAGATAAGGGCGAGGGTACAATAAACCATAACTAAAACAATACAGAGTATCACAACAATAATTAAATAAGCTCTTCGTAACTTCTGCGCCCATATCCTGAAAGGGGAAAAATGTAGGGGGGGTGAGAACATCATCCTCGAAAGGGTTCTCAGTAGAGGGTTTTTGGGAATTACTGTAATAGGGTACTTGAAGATAACCGCACCAGTGATTAATAACTGTCTTATGCCTCTTTTCAAAAACAAAAGTTTTCAATAAGGTAAAGTCGGAAATCTTTTCTGAAAGAGGAACCGTTCAATTCTCAAAAACACCAAAAGCCTTTCAAAAAGGTTTATCTATGCTGAACCAAAATAGCCTTTCATATTTTTCCAAATCAGAAACACAAAACCGAAACCAACCATCGGTCCATCTCAATCCAACCACAGCCCTAGGCCCAAACAATCCAACCATCAACCAATCACCACAATCCAACAGAGTCCCAGATGCAAACACAAATAGGAAGTTCAAGCACAAACAAACAGTTACAGCAAGTAGAACAATTAGCAGTTAATCACAAAGGCAAACCACGTACAATATGCACACCCAAACAATGTCACATAGATGCATATGATGCATGCCTGTCCCTAGTGGCTGATGATATCGTCTGTCGGTTATATAGCCAACCCGACACGTCCTGGTAGCTAACCATGGACAGAAACACCCATCGCGGAGCAAGTAGGTTTGAGCTACAACCCCATTGCTACTACCCGCTCAACCCAGAGCCAGTGGAATAACCACTACTGCGGCTACTACCCAGGCGGGCGTTTAAAAGCTCAACCTGGAGCGAGTGGAATCACCACTACTACCGCTACTACCCAGGCGTCACAGTCTCTGACCTGGAGCAAGTGGGACGAACCACAACCCTTGCTACTACCCAGGTATCTCAAACATATATTCATTCAGTTCCAGCCATGGATCAACATCCATCTCAGCCATCCGGCTTAAATTCAAAATTCATAGTCAGCCATACGGCCCATAACTCATTCGGCATTCAGCCATAAATCAGTATCATACACAGCCATTCCGGCTCACGGTTCAATCCAAAACCAGCCAATATTCATAATCATACACAGCCATTCCGGCCCGTAACAAAACAGCACTTCCACCGTTCAACATCATCAAATTCATAAAACCGGAATTTAAGCCATAAATCACTTTTCTCAAGCCATTTCACTTTGAAATCAAACTTCAACTCTTTT
>NC_029791.2:85446740-85471449 GCF_000816755.2 Arachis ipaensis
GTGGAATTTCATAACAAAAGTTTTTCGGCAGAGTCCCAAGTCTTTAGGGATTAGGGGAAGGTCAACTTACATCAATTCCTTAAAATTCATTGAAACTCTTAAAATCATAGATTCTCGGTTCAAGTAAATAAAATTAAATTTATTATGAAACCGAACCATACAAAATCACAAGTTCCAACCCGGTCCAAAAATCAACTCATTTGAAACGGAACCGGTTCATTTGAATCAAACCGCTTTCAGATTTCTTTTTGGAACCCATTTTTCCAACTCTTCCAAAATGCCTCAAACTTGATTACTCAATCAAAAGTCTAGGTTCCTTTAAAAATCACTAAAAACTCCTTTTTATATTGAAATCAATATTAGAACATCATTATTTCCTTCAGTGATTCAAACGGTAAAAATAGTTCAGTTCTAAATAAGCCGAACTCAACGTATAAGGTTCATCAAATAAATTAAGCAGGAAAGCATAAATATCCTCTTAATAAATCAAATAATACAATTTCTCAAATCCAAACCTTTTAAATAACCTTTCAAACAAGACTAAGATTTTATAGAAATTTCGGCAACACCTCCCCTAAAACATGGACTTTTGCCACCCGGTTCGGGTCCCAACTAAACCGTTCCTCATTTCTTTTCAACAACACAAAATCAGAAATCAATTCAAATCAAGCTAAATCCAACAATCGCCTCAGTGGCGTATCTCAAGGATACTATTTTAAAATCAACTCAATATCAATCGATTTAACTCATTTCCAAAGCTTTAAAGAATCGATTAAGCAATAAATCATTTGCCCGAAACCAAGTCAATTAAAGTAAACCAGGCTGAATTCAAAAGTGTTCTATCTTTCACATCACCCAAATAATTGACTCAATTCAAACCAATCCTCAACGGATTAAACTCATTTCAAATCTTTAAAGAATCAACTTTCAAAGATTACATTTCACAAAGCCGCACAACAATTCAGCCAAACAAACATTCATAATCATTCGATACAATCAAATTATATATAAGGCCGATACAATCACCAAATACACATTTTCTCACAACAGTATCCATATGTAATAATTCCAATACATAAAGCATAGTTTTTGGAAAGCGCCCCTACCTCAAAACGCAATTCCATAATCCAAACGCGTCATAGGAACCTCCTCTCTTAAACCGAGATCACCAACAACGCAACCTTGGCTCCAAGCCACTCCCGCGGTAACCACAGCAACACTAATCGCGACACATAACAATAGAAACTCAGTCTCATAGCAATTGATGCCGCAAAGCCTTAGTGTATGAAGCCAGAATAGTAACTAGAGAGCTTTCAAATCAAAAACGCTTACCGAATGAAGAAGGAACAGCTGAATCGGAATAGTGGCGGTCTCTGAACCGGTTCAACGGCAGCCCGGCAGCCACCTAAGCGGCAGCGACGACAATTTCTGATCGCGCCAATTGAAACCAACACGCAGTGACTACGGTATTCTCGGAATTCAAAAAGGACAGAAACCTCAAATAAAAACCCTTACCGGAAGAGTGTTCTTCGGCGGCAGAGTCTCGGCCGCAGAGCCCATGGTTCAACAGCAGAAATACTCTCCTAGTGGCCCCATTGCGCAGCAACTCTAAATCGACAGCAACAGCTCTAGCGGACAGAACGGCGCCAAGGATAACCATTAAACAGTGGCAAAATAAAGCAGAACAGAGCAAGAGCAGCAGCTGTTGCAGGTCCTTACCAGGCACAATGGCGCTAGTCCTAGCCTCATCCTCATTTTGCAGCGAGCTCCAACGCGGCTCCAGAAGTTCTAACAGGGCACGACGGTGGCGCTTTCCTTCCGACGCAGCTTGACGGCGGCAAGAATGGTGGCGGTCGAAGTGCAACAGCAACGGAGGTCAAGCGCGGCGGCGGCTCCACACGCGACGGTGACAGCGGCGGCTTCACTTTCCTGCGCGCTCTTTCTTCTCCGTTGGTGGCTGTGGGTCGCGCTCCCTTTATTTCACAGTTCTGTCTCCGATGCGGCGCAAGGATGATCGGCAACGACAGCCAGATCTCCAGCGACGGCACGAGGATGCACGGCGGTGGCTTCTGCAGCAGCTCCTCGCAAGCGCTCTCCCCCTTCTCCTCCATCGATGGTGACAATGGCGGCACTGGCGGCGAGGCGCGGCGGGGCACGCTCTCTTCTCTCTTCATTCGGTGCGCCATGGCGGCGGCAAGGCAGCAGTTGGACGAGGCGACGGCGGCCGACGGCGACGCCCCTCCTTCCCCTCTTCTTTGACGTTGGTGGCGAACGGCGAGCAGCTCGGTGGTGACGGCGAGGCCCACCGGTGCTAGCTCGCTCCTCCCTCTTCTCCGTTTCCTACTTCTGCTTCTTTCCTTTCATGGAAAAGGAAAAAGGAAACCGTGTGTGCTATACTACTTTGGGGGAAGAAAGGAAATTTCGGCTGCAGCTGGGTGAGGGGGAAAAGGGAACCGGGTCGAGTAACGGGTTGCTGGGTTAGGGTTTCATTTTCAAAAGTTAGGGTTAGGGGCATTATGGTAATTTCTGGTAAAATTGTGGACAATATAGTAATTGAAACCCACATTAAATCTAACACTAATTGCATATAGAAAATACTATTTGCTCACCAATTTTACAAATTATTTTCCGTAAAATGTCCAAATCAAAATAATTAGAAATAATATAATTAAACCCTTTATTTTCCAAAGTAGCAGTATTAATATTTAAAAATCCAAAAGCCTTTTTAAAAGTTTTTCCTAGACAGTATGAATGATCAAACTGTTCCAAGCATAGTTTCATTAAGTTTGCTGAACCAGTTTAGCTTTTCATACTTTTCTAAACCAAAAATATAAACCAAACACAGTCTTCAGTCCATCTCGTAATTAACCACAGCCCTAGGCCCAAGCAACTTAATCAACAACCAAGTCATTACAATCCAACCAATTTTCAGTCACAAACACAAGTAAGAAGGTTCAAACACAACCAAGCAATTATATCAAGTAAAGCAATTAGCAATTAAACATAACTATTCACATAGGCAAACCAATTATAATTTGCACACCCAAACAATGTCATATAAATGCATATGATGCATGCCTGTCCTACTGGCCATGAGCTCATGCGTCGGTTATATTGCCAGACCCGACTCGGATAAGCGGGACTCAACCACCATCCTTATCCGTAGGTTCCACAAGCAAGCGGGACTAAACCACCATCCTTGCCCGGAACACGCAAGCGGGATTTAAACCACCGTCCTTGCCAAATAATTTATCAATATGTGAGCAGGACAAAACCACCATCCTCACTGCAGGCGGGACAAAACCACCATCCCTGCATAACAGTTTACGCACTGAGCAAGCGGGACTATACCACCATCCTTGCCAAGCCTCATCATATTCTCAATAACATCCACAGTCAATCAGACTCAAAATCTTATTTCAAAAAAATCATTCTTGGCCTACTTTCAAATTATAAATGTATTCAGTTCACATCTTGCCAAGAACCACTTTTCTTAAGTAAATTTTCTTTTTAAAACTTTCAAACAACTTCATAACCAAGCCAGATTCAAAATCTCTTCTGAAAGACTCATAATCACTCATTTTCAAATTATTCGCTTCATCACTTTGAAATCAAGAGTTATTAATCAACAACTTTGGCAAGGACTCAAGACTTTAGGGAAGAATAACCTGCCTCATTTCTTAAACTCTTCAGAAATTCTCGGAATCATAGCTGCTTAAGTTGAGATAAATTAAAGTAAGGATTTAAAATCAAAACCAAAGCATGTAAGCCAAGAGTTCTGAACCAGTTTCAAAACCAAAATTGTTTAAGTCCAAGAAAAACCCAATTTCTTTTCATTCTTAAATCAGAAACTCTCCCAAAGGTACTTCTTTAACCAAACTTCAAAACATAGGCCCCTTCATATTTAAATCAATCAAGTAACATGAACTTTTATTAAACAGTTTAAATCAAAACACCAATTTCTTAATAAATCAAGAACCAATTCGTAGAACCTCTCAAGTCCAAATCTTTTTCTAAATCACATTTTAAAACAGAATCTGGATTTTTATGAAAATTCGACAGCATCTCCCCTAAAACTCGGACTTTGCCACCCTTACGGGTTCCCTCTTTCTCCACAAATCACCAGTTCTTTTATCAGCAGTTATCACAACAACAGAATCTCAATAATCATCTTATCATAAATCAGTTTGAAAACCAACATCCTAACATTAATTAAAATTAGAGTTTCCATAAACCATTCTTTAAAACTTAACCAGCCCAACTTCAAGAATTCATAACTAATATCCAAAACAACAACTTTTCATGTTTCTAGTTATTTTTAAAGTTATTCAGTTATTAGCAAAGTTACCATTTTATTCTAAAGATCATATTTTAAGAAAACAGTTCAGTGGTCAACCTTCAATTCTTTAACCGTCCTCAAAATCAACTCTAATTGGACTTAAATCAACAATAATAACCAACTTGGTATAATCGACTAAAATTGGAATTTCCCAGCAATTCTAAAATAATCAGAAAAACCCGTAACAATCACGGCCTTAAATCAAAGTAAACCTCATCAGTTAATTACTCACGGCAACGAAGCCATTCAATATCACAGCCATAACCTGAACTCAGTTCACATCCGCATCCAACTTCAATTATAACTCAGTATAATTACCACAACTAACCTTTCTCAAATACATTTCATTCAATGATTAACTCATCATATCTCATTTTAATAAGTAAACTTAAATGAATTACTAATCGCAGCCACAGTTCAACCAATTCCAACCCATCACAAGTCCATTTCACAGCCATTCCAATATATTAAAATTCCAATTCAATATCAAATAATCCAAAATAACTTACTCAAGATCAGAACCTCAGCCATCCCATCACAAAATCAGTAATTCAAAATACAATTCACAACCAGATTCCAGCCAATTCAGCAATATCACATAAGATCAGAATTTCTAACAAATCCATCAAAATTAGAACACCAATATCAATTACAGCTTCAAACACTCACAACAACAAAACCCAAAGAACATTCATAGCAACAATCCAAACTCAATTCATCAATTATCCATACGTCCGCTTTTCAATAATTAACTCAGCATATTTCAATTTAATAAGTTACACGAAATTAATCATTATTTACAACAACATCTAAGTTCAATCATAGCTCAGAATAATCACAACGATTAACTAATTTCAAATGCATTTCAAGTCATTCATGTCAATTAAGAAGTTCTTAACTATTGTTAACCATTTGCACTTATCCAATAACTTGGTAGGCATTCTAAATTAAAAACGTTAAATCCCCTACCTCAATTAGTCGAAACTCACGAAGATCGCCAAGCACAGCAGTTCTGTTAGTAGTTCCCAGCACCAGTTCCCATGGCAACATCAGCAACGAGGAAAATGACATCCTCCCCTTTCTGGTTTGTGATTCCAGTGGCAGCAGTGAGATTCTCGAAACAGGATAGAATCAGAATGAGTGACAAAAACCTCTGAGCAGTTCCAGTGAGCTCCATCGGTGGTTCTCCGATGGCCAGAACGACTATAACAGCAACAGACAGCTCAATGGCGGCAGTGCGTTCTTGTGAGATTCCATAAACCAGAAGTAGGGGCAGAACTTGCGAGCCCCTCCCTGTGGTCTTCCTGCGATGACGTCCAGTGATGCAACGGCTCGGCGACGGCGGAACGGCGGCAGTAAGTGGCGCGTTAGCGGTGACTGGATGCAGCTCCTCCAGCCCGCGTCTTCCTCTCTCCCAGCGGCACTCAGTCTCGGGCTTCCTCTCCGACGCGACGCGGTGGCGACCGGCGCAGCTCGTGGCTCCATGGGTGACGGCGGTGAGGAACGGGCTCCTTCTCTCCTCCGACGCGAACTCTCTCTCTTCTCCCTCTGTCCTTCTCGCGGTTCTGGAGGCAGCGTCACGGGTCGGCGGCGACGTGATTAGGTCGACAGCAAGGCGCGGCGGCAGCTTCTCCTCGGCGGTGGCGAGCTTGCAGCAACGGCGACCATGGAGGCACGGCGGGACGAGGTTGAACGGTGGAGTGCGACGGCTCCCTCTTCTCTTCTATCCTTTCTCTCTGTTGAGTGTGTGTGTGATATTTACGTTTAGGGAAGGAAAGGGGTGGGGGCTGCGTGCTTCAGGGCTGGGGAAAGGGGGAAAATTAGGGTTAGGGTTTCTGGGATTTGGGAATTAGGGTTTCTGATTCAATTTGGGAATTAGGGTTAGAAATTAGGATTTTATAAAAGAATATGGATAGATATGAATAGATATTTTGATAAAATTGGAGAGTAGGATAATTTTAAAATCAAATATACTCTCTTAAAAATATTTAGGAGCATTATTTATCAACATATTGCTAAGTTAAATCAATTATTTCTAATTTACAATTATAAATTGAACAAGTTAATTATATTTTGTAAAGTACAATTTAAATTCAAATTTTAATTTCTAGATTAAATCATACAAATCTCTATTATTTTCCTATCTCTGAAACTTTAATTTCAATTTATAAAATAATTAATTATAATAAAGTTGTACATAAATATTAATTGACTTAAACTTAAAGTATTTATAAATATCAATCTAATCATTTCTAATAAAAATAATTTCTAGGAGTTCAAGTTAATAATATAATTCATTCAAAATAGAATTTATTTAAATTATATTATACAATTATTCTAATTTTTCAATTATCAAACTTATAATTTCAATTATACCAAAGATCCAATAAAGATTATATAAAAATTCTAATTAATTTAAACTTCAATTATCATGAAAATGTATTTAATTACCTTTAGTAAAATAATTTTCTTAAAATAAAGTTATCAACAAATATAATAAATCACAAATAACTATTTTATTTGATTTTCAAAAACTAGGGTTGTTACACAGAGCTCTATAGAGCCCCCAAACATCAATTCTAGGTTTAGTGTTGGGCAGCCATCAACAAGCTCTAAGCACAAAGGTACTAAGAAGAACAAGAAAGTTTCAACTGAAGGCCTCTCACTTGGCATGTGAGTTGTCTTCACCAAGAATTCATGAGAAGACAGGAAGAAAATTCACTGTAAGGGGTGAAAATCTAAGCCCATACTCACCTCCGTAAGGAGCTAACCGTCAAGCTAGTGATGTTAAAGAAGTGCTTGTTGGGAGCCAACCCAACCTTAATTAATTATTATTTCCTTTTATTTTGTTTTTCTTGCTTTTTAGAGTCATAATTATATGCAACAGTCAAAACAGAGACAGACTTTCACAGCAGTAAAAACAGAACACTTTGGATGGAGTGTTAAAGTTGAACGCCAGCCAGGGTATCCCTGTTGGGCGTTCAATGTCCCTCATGGGTAGTATTGATGGCGTTGAATGCCAGCCAGGGAGTAGCCCTTGGGCATTCAAATGCCAATGCAGAGAAGCAGGGAATCTAGATTCTCTAGCCTCTCAGGACCAGTGGGTCCCACAGTATCTTTCACCTACCCCACTTATTCCTACCTACTTTCACACTTCCCCAAACACACTTCCTTATAAACCCTAGCCCAATCACATCCATTTCACTTCCCCAAAACCATCATAATCCCACCTACCCCCATCCACTTCAAAACAAAATTTCCCACCCAAAACTCCACAAGGCCAAGCCCTCTCTCTCTGTATATCCTTCTATTTTCTTCTTCTTCTACTCCATTCTTCTCTTTTCTTTATTTTTGCTTGAGGACGAGCAAAGTTTTAAGTTTGGTGTTGGAAAAGCATAGCTTTTTCTTTCTTTCCATTACCATTCATGGCACCCAAGGTTAGAGACCCCTCTAGAAAGAGGAAAGGAAAAGAAGTAGCCACCTCCTCTGAATTTTGGGAGATGGAGAGATTCATCACCAAAGACCACCAAGGCCACTTTTATGAAGTAGTGGCAGAGAAGAAAGTGATCCCGGAGGTCCCTATTATGCTCAAGAAGAATGAATATCTGGAAATTCGAAGAGTGATCTGGAGAAGAGGTTCGGAAGTCTTAACCAATCCCATTCAGGATGTTGGAAATCTCATGGTGCAAGAGTTCTATGCTAATGCATGGGTTAGTAAAAACCATGACACTATTGTGAACCCAAATCCAAGGAATTAGATCACCATGGTCTGAGGAAGAATCTTAGATTTCAGCCCGAAAAGTGTGAGGTTGGCATTCAACTTGCCTCTAATTCAAGGAGATCCTCATCCTTACACTAGGAGAGTCAACTTTGATCAGAGATTAGATCAAGTGCTCTCAGATATCTGTGTGGACAAAGCACCGTGGAAAAGGGATTCCCAAGGCAAGCCCATTCAACTAAGAAGGGTTAACCTAAAGCCCTGACGGAGGAAAAATGTCGGTAAAGATTTTCACAAAAATATGGCGTTGCAAGTATAGTCTTGACGTGGCGGAAATTGGCGAGTTAAGAAATTATTATAAGAGATATGTTGCAAGTATAGTTCTTAACCAACTAAAAATTCACTTATCAATTTAGAAGGGTTGTCACAAAATTAGAATTAAAATACTGGGAGTATGAATCCAAGGTCATCTCCCAACGAGTTGCAGAAAGATATGCTATTTTATTAATCAGATGTTTTCCAAAAGGGGTTTGAGTTTGATAGATAGAAAATTAAATCAGAGAATTTGTGTAATTTAAATAAAAACCTTGACCGGGAGTAGATTAGTCGGAAGTCCTATCCTTGTTGGAGTTCTCCCAAGATCAATTGATAATTGAAGGTTGTGTGATCAGTTATCCTTTACCAGATAAAGGAAAGTCAAGCAAGTTGGAAGTTAGTTTCTATTCAAAGGTTCTAATCCTCTCCCTTGGGAAGGAATAGTGTCAGTGACTAGAGGGCGACCCAACGATAAACCCAATTATAATTTTACTCTTGAGAATTCCAACTCAAGGTCCTCCTTTCAACCAACTCCCAATCAAGTTATGAAACTACTAGCTCATTATGATTGTAAACTTTACAAAATAAGAAAGGGAAATCAAGGAAGGCATGATCAATAATAATCAAAAAGAGATCAATTAAAAATAAAATAGTTCTTGTATTAATAAATTCTAAAATTCATCCAATAGTAACTCTGAATAAATTAAAGATATGAAAGAGTAAGTGACAAGTAAGGAAACAAACTAGAATGATGAAGTCTTGGCAGAGGTAATAACTCTTCTCAATATCCCAATCCAAAAAGCAATAAAGTCAAAATCCTAAGAACTATGAATGTGTAGAGAGAAAACCGAGAGGAGGAGTAAATTCAGATCTAAAAACTAAAATTATGTGGAATGAATGTCCTCCTTTGTCTCTGCATGTTCCGTGGCTCTAATTTGCTTTTCTGGGCCGAAAACTGGGTCAAAACATGGCCCAAAATCGCCCCAGCAAATTCTGCAAAATCTGTAGATCGCACACATCACACGATCGCGTCATCCAGCATTTTGCCTTTCCACGTGTGCGCGTCGTCCACGCATTCGCGTCACTCATGCAGCTTTCAGTTCACGCGTTCGCATCAGGCACGCGAGCGCGTCACTATGATTTCTCCAATTCGCGCGGTCGCGTGAGCCATGCGTCCGCGTTGCTTCTCGCTGGTCATCTCCTTAATTTCTTGTGTTCCTTCCATTTTTGCAAGCCTCCTTTCCAATCTCCAAGTCATTCATGCCCTATAAAGCCTGAAACACTTAACACATGGATCACGGCATCGAATGGAATAAAGGAGAATTAAAATACATAAATAAAAGTCTCTAGGAAGTAAGTTTTCAACCATGGAGTAATTTTGGAAGGAATTGTAAATACATGCTAATTTAATGAATAAGTGGGTAAAGATTTAATAAAATCACACAATTAAACACAATATAAACCATAAAATAATGGTTTATCAACCTCCCCACACTTAAACATTAGCATGTCCTCATGTTTAGTTGAAGGAGATAAAATAAATGAGTAGGAACATGTAAAACTCATGCAATGCAATGCAACCTATAGATATGAATGCAACTATATGATTCTTGTCCACTTAGTTAAAAGTAAATAAGCTCTTCAAGACAAGCACAAATCAAATTCCACTAATTCAATTCCTATACAATAACAACAGATAAAAAAAATGCAAGAAGGTAGCTCATGAAAGGAGGGAACATAGAATTCAAGCATTGAACCCTCACTGATGATGTGTGTGCACTCTAGTCTCTCAAGTGTATAGGGTAGTCACTCTATCCTTCTCTAATCATGCTTTCTAATTTTTTTGTTCTTTACCTAACCAATCAACAACATTTAATGCACCAATGCAAACATCATGAGGTCTTTTCAAGGTTGTAATGGGGCTAAGGTAGAGGTAAGGATATATATGGCTAAGTGAGCTTATAAATTGAATCTTTAATTAACCTAAGCTTTTACCTAACACATATATATTCTATATAACTTTAAATTTCATACCTAGCTACCCAAAATTTCCCACTCACATTCCAAACTCATGTATCAACTTTTATTTTAATTTTATCATATATACATTGATCTTTGAATTTTAACTTAACATTGGGGTAATTTTGTCCCCTTATTTATTATATATATATATATATATATTATATATGCAAATGAAGATGTAAACTATAGGCACTAATACTAAGAAGAGTTATTGAGAAAGGAAATAAAGAAATAAAAGAAAGAAACGATCATACCATGGTGGGTTGTCTCCACCCCAGCACTTTGCTTTAACGTCCTTAAGTTGGACGCTCCACTAGCTCAGCCTTCTGCTGTTGGTGGATCCTCCAAGAGGAAGACTTGTAACTCCTTGTTTCTTGTCGCCTTCTCACCATGATATAGCTTTAAGAGATGTCCATTAACTTTGATGAATTCAGAGTTGGAAGGATGACTTAGGTGGAAAACTCCATATGGCTCAGCCTTCTCTACTCTATATGGACCTTCCCATCTTGATCTCAACTTGCCTGGCATGAGCTTCAGTCTAGAGTTGTAAAGGAGGACAAAGTCCCCAGGTTGGAACTCTCTCCTCTTGATGTGCTTATCATGCACAGCCTTTATTTTTTCCTTGTACAGCCTTGAGTTCTCAAAAGCTTCTAGGCGAAGGCTTTCTAATTCTTGCAGTTGCAACTTTATTTTAGCTCCGGCTTGCTCAAATTCCATATTGCACTCCTTCACTGCCCAAAAGGCTTTGTGCTCTACCTCAACTGGGAGGTGGCAGACTTTTCCATAAACTAAGCGGAAGGGACTCATCCCAATGGGTGTCTTGTATGCCGTTCTGTATGCCCAGAGTGCATCTTGTAGCCTGGTGCTCCAGTCTCTTCTATGAGGTTTGACTATCTTCTGCAAGATATGCTTTATCTCTTTGTTAGACACTTCGGCTTGCCCATTAGTCTGGGGATGGTAGGATGTTGCCACTTTATGAATTATCCCATGCTTCTTCAGTAATCATGTTAGTCTCCTGTTACAAAAATGGGTGCCTTGATCGCTCACGATTGCTTGTGGTGATCCAAAGCGACAAATGATATGGTTTCTAACAAAGGAAACAACAGTGTTAGCATCATCAGTGTGGGTAGGAATTGCTTCCACCCATTTAGAAACGTAATCTACAGCTAATAATATATAAAAATGACCATTAGAATTTAGAAATGGACCCATGAAGTCAATGCCCCAAACATTAAAAATTTCACAGAAAAGCATAGTCTGTTGAGGCATCTCATCCCTCTTGGATATATTACCAAACCTTTGGCATGGGGAACAAGATTTACAAAATTCAGCAGCGTCTTTAAAAAGAGCAGGCCACCAGAATCCACAGTCTAAAATGTCATCCACTCTCAGATGAGTGGCATGCCTCTAAAATGGATTGGAATTCTGATTGAGGCACACACCGTCTAATTATCTGGTCAGCGCCACATCTCCATAAATATGGGTCATTCCATATATAATATTTGGACTCGCTTTTCAGCTTGTCTCTTTGATGCTTAGTAAAGTTTGGAGGAAAAGTGCGGCTGACTAGATAATTAGCTACAGGTGCATACCAAGGGACTACTTCAGATACTGCTTGCAGGTTATCAAATGGGAAATTATCATTTATAGGAGTGGAGGTATCCTTAATGTGCTCAAGGCGACTCAAGTGGTCTGCCACTAGATTCTGATTACCACTCCTATCCTTAATTTCTAAATCAATTTCTTGAAGTAGCAGTATCCAACGTATAAGCCTTGGTTTGGACTCCTTTTTAGCTAATAAATACTTTAGTTCTGCGTGGTCTGAATACACTACTACTTTAGCACCAAGTAAATAGGCTCGGAATTTATCCAGAGCAAAAATAATAGCAAGAAGCTCTTTCTCAGTAGTAGTGTAATTAGACTGAGTAGCGTCTAAAGTCTTAGACGCATAAGCAATTACAAAAGGGTCCTTACCTTCACGCTGAGCAAGCGTCGCTCCCACTGCATGGTTGGAAGCATCGCACATGATTTCAAATAGCTTGCTCCAGTCTGGTCCTCTTTGACGTTGGAATTTTTGCCAGTAAAGAAGTTCATAAAAACAGTCGCGTTGTAGATATAGTCTCTAAACCGACAGAAATCCCATCGTACAAACGTTTGGGTGTCACAAGTAACAAACCCCTTTAAAAATTGTTAACCGAGTATTTAAACCTCGGGTCGTCTTCTCAAGGAACTGCAAGGAAGTATGTTCTTATTATTGGCTATAAAGGTTGTAATCAGGGTTTAGAAGGTGAGAAGCAAGTGATTTAAATGACTAGAAAAGTAGATGGCAATTAAAATAAATAAATACTATAAAGCAAACTTCTAGCAAGGTAAGAGAAATTGGAAGTCCAACATAGTTATCTCTCTCAACAATAATGAAAGTTGAATATAAATTCCACTTAGTTAACCTTTACTAAAGCAAAGGAAAGTCAAGGGACTAATTAGTTTGACCTTCGAATCCTATTTATTTCCTAAGAAAAAGTTAGGATTATTGAAGTTCAGTTCAATTAGCAAGATAACGATTATCAATTATGCTGAGTTTGACAACTGTTGAGTTACTGATTTCTTAACCAAGACCAAAAAGGGAAAAAGTAAATTGCTGGAATAAAATGTCTTCAGATCGGAAACGATGATAACATAAAGTAAAAAGAGCAATCATAAACTGAAAATACCTCAAATATCATTAATTCAAAAAATAATCTATAATATGGAATAATTCATAAATTCAATTATAAAAGTAATTAATCAACTCAAGTGCTGGAATAGATAAATAAAACTGAAAAGGGAAGCTTAAAACAAAGAAACATAAAACCTGGATCGAGAGTCACTCTTACAAACTAAGAGAAGTCCTAAATCCTAGAAGAGAGAGGAGAGAACCTCTCTCAAACTAAATCTAAATCATGGAAAGTAGTAAAAAATGCGAGCTCTCTCTAAATGGATGCATCCCTCCACTTTATAACCTTTAATCTATGTATTCTGTGCTTGGATCTGGGCCAAAAGGGCTTCAGAAATCGCTGGGGGCATATTCTGTAAATTCTGATACGTGGCCTCTGTCACGCGTCCGCGTGGGTCACGCGGTCGCGTCATCTGGAGCTTTTCCTTGCCACGCGGTCGCCTCAGTCACGCGTCCGCGTCGTATGCATTCTACTTAAGGCGCGCGGTCGCGTCGCTGCTTCTTTGCTTCTGGCACGCGATCGCATCGTCCATGCGATCGCGTGGATACCAATTTCTGCAAAACTCTGTTTCGCACTTTTCTTCCATTTTTGTACGTTTCCTTTTCCATCCTTTAAGTCATTCTGCCTTGGAAAATCTGAAACTACTCAATACACTAATCACGGCATCGAATGGAAATAAAGGTAATTAAAATAATTAATTTTAAAGCTTGGGAAACATCTTTTTCACATACATCACATAATAAGGAAGGGATAGTAAAACCATGCAATTAATATGAATAAGTGGGTGAAGGATTGAATAAATCACTCAAACTAAGCACAAAATAACTCATGAAATATGGATTTATCAACCTCCCCACACTTAAACAATAGCATGTCCTCATGCTAAATCCAAGGTAAAGAATAAGGTAAGGTTGAAGTGGTGGAATGTTATGCAATGCAACCTATTCTAAATGCATCTACCCTCACTGGATTTTGTGTTTACCCTCTAGTCACTCAGTGTTTATTGGGTTTATTCACTCTACTTTTCTTTTTATTCTTACTTTCTATAACTTTGTTCTTCATCTAACCAATCAACAATTATAGAGTACAGTCATACCGAGGTCTTTGAGGTCTTTACTTAAGGTTGTAATGGGGCTAAGGTAAAGGTAAGGATATATGTATAAGGCTAAGTGAGCTAATAAGTGAATCCTTAATTAGACTAAGATCTCACATAACATACATATTTTAGTAAAATATAACTTCTTTACCTATTTTCCAATATTTTCCCACTTGTTGTTACATGCTCATGCTTCAATTTTATTTTTATCCCATGTGCATTGCTTTTATTTTGCATTGGAGAATTCTTTTATATCCCCTTTTATTAAATGCTGAAAAATAACTTCTTCTCTTTTTTTTTTTTTGCACATGGTAATTGAATCACTTTGATTTCTCATGAGCATGCTTCCTAAATTTTATTTTTATTTCTTTTAATTTTTCTACCTTTTGTTTCTATCATCCATGTTCCCAATAGGTTCCCCATATTTTAATCTATTCATAATTTTCTATCTTAAGCTAACCAAGGATTCAACTTGCGGTTTTATTTTGTTTTTCTGCTTAAGGCTAGTAGTGTGGTTAAATAGAATAAAAGGGATTTTAAAGGCTCAAGGGGGCTAACAAGGGTGATGTGAAAGGTAGGTTATTTTGGGGTAAGTGAGCTAAAAATCAAATGATGGCCTCAATCATTCTTTTGGTATGTATCTATATTCTATATTCTATATTTTATAATTGGACATATAGATTAAAGCAAAGTAAAGAACATCAGAATAAAAAGAAGTGAAACACACAGGAATGAAATTATGGTTTGAATGCAACCATACAATTAAGCTCAAGACTCACAGGCTGTGTGTTCTCTAATTCAAGCATCATATATCATTCATATATGTTATGCAGGTTTAGTTAAAAATTCCCATTATTCTCATAAAAAAAATTATTTAGGGTAGCCTTTAAAGTTTTTAATGTTCCTCCTTGGTGAAATGTTGTCAACTTAACTATATGATGTAATGCTATATATACAAGGTTTATAGATTTAAATCTGTTATGTTCAATTTCCTAGCTTACTTCCTTTTTCAATTTAACTATGCTATCTTATGCTAAAAAGGGTAAACTACACTAATTAATCCACTAATAAGTCAGAATTGCAAACTAAACTAAATAACTAAAAATATGAACTAAAAATGCAAGATGCAGAAATAGAGTAAAAATACATAAAAGTAGTAATGTATAAGTACTCAGAAAATAACAGTAAAAAGAAAAATACAAAAAAATATCCAAAATAAAAGAAAAAAAAGAGATGTAGTGGTTCACCAAAATAAAACGCCAGAGATGGCGACCTCCCCACACTTAAAATGAAGCATCGTCCCTGATGCTCAGTCAAGCCAGGTGTGAAGGGGTGTCATCACTAGTAGGGATAGTAGCTGGAGGCTCTGTGGTGGTGGTGGGCTGAGCGTCTGGCTACTGTAGAGGCGGTGCTGACTGGATCGGGATCTCCAGATCTGCAGCCTCGATCTGATGCGTAACCTCCTGATGTGGTGCAACCTGCTCTGTGTCTGCCTGCTGATGGGTCTCCTCCTGGAAGTGAGTCTCCTCCTCCTCTGATGGCTCTGATGGTGTGTCGGGCTCGGAGGGGATGTCACCACCCTATTGGATCATCAGCTTCAGATGCGAATAGCGTCGCTAGCTGCGACGCTCCAATCTCTCATACCGGCGCCGGTTACGGCGCTCCATCTGATCAAGCTGTCGAAATAGGCGGTGCACGAGGCGGTATACGGGCTCAGAGGCAGGTGGAGGTGCAGTTGTGGCAGCAGGGGCAGTAGGGGCAGCCGTGGATGAAGAGGGTCTAGCTGACGGTGGGGCTGTCTCATCAGTAGCAGTGAAGGGTGGTGGTCTGTAGCCCAAAGCTAGGAAGTTCCTGCTGTGAGGAATGATCTTCCTGCAGTCCGCCGCTGGTGGTCTCTCATCGGCATCCTCCCATGGCACGTCAGCTCGATGGCCTAGCTGTGTAACCAGATACAGAAAAGGGAGGGTGCCTCGGACGTGGACCCTGGCCATATAATGTCGGATAAAGCGTGGTAGATAAAGGTCCTTACCCTCCATCATATACCATAGGAGGGTAATCATAGCAGCCAGAATCTCCGTCTCATGAGTACTCGGCATCACATAGTTGCTCAAGATCTGGTGCCATAACCGAGCGTCATCATTTAAGTACGCCCTCTTAATCCCTCTAGGCATGGTGGTGTCCTGACCCATCTCCCAAGGAACCGTCGGGTCGAGAGCTATCCGTGCCTTCACAGCATCCCAATCAAACTGCATCAGGCGCATGTCCTCTTCAGCCTTTGTATAACCATCAGGCTGATCAGACTTGGCTGGGAGCCGGAGAATGTCCTCTATGGCCTCCTCAGTGACTAGAATCTGCTTTCCTCTCAGGTTCACTGCATCGAGGGTGGTGATGTAGTAGTTGTAGTAGAATTCCCTGACCCAATATGCATTGACCTCTGTCAGTGCTCTCTCCAGAAAGAACCAGCCTCTTTGCTTGATTTGCTCAGTGGTGTACTGCTGGAGTGCTTCTGGAATCTTCAGAGTTCTCTCCAGGTATAGATTCCTGGAGTTTGCAAATGCCGGATACTCAACTCACAGTATCGTTTTGCAAATTTTATTGAATCATTTGCAGGGAGTAGCTGGTCAGCTTTTTCCTGCTGTGTAAAGTTCTTCTCCCGCCTTGAGGAATCATGGATTAGGTCAATGATGGACTGGGAGGAATCTCCTCTCTTGCGCTTGCCAGTAGCCTTGCCTTTTCCTTTCCTCTGTGAGGCAGACATCCTGAAAAATGGGAAACCAGGATATGGATAAAAATAGGGAAGCAAATAGGCAATTAAACAACGAAAACTCAAAGCGGCAAAGGAGAATTGGAATGAGGTAAATGAGTCAAGTAAATGTGCATTGAGGATTGTTTAGTAGTTTAAAATTTGGAAAGGAAGAATTTACAATCCAAAATGTATCAGAATTCAAGTTAAATAGAAAAATTGTCATTATGCCATGGTTAGAAAGTTAGAGGAAAGTGAAAAATCAGAAAAGAGACTTTAAAAGGTTAGTATGGTTAGAATTTGAAAAAGAAGTTAGTAAATCAAAATTAGTGAGTCAGTAAGTGGCATAAAGAAAATAGTCCATGTAACAAGGATTCACAATTATGACTAGAAATAACTCATAACCGAACAAGGAAAACAGGGTGAAGTTGATTCAAATAGATATAAAGAAAGTAAGAATTGGAATCAAAATATCACAAATGCAGTTTATAAACTAGGAAATCAAAGAGGATAAGAAAGTCTGCCATAGCATTCATGAAATGGTTTGGGTAAAGCAGAGGACAACAGAGTTCAGATTGCCAAACCAAAACATGAATGAAAATAATTCACAAAAAATTTGGGCAGCATTCCGGCTAAAATTGGATTGTCCCAGAAAATAAACAGCAAACAGGGCAGTTCATATGAATTAAAAAAAACTTGCTGCAGTTACCTATAATTAATAGAAACATGAAAATTCAGAGTAACAAGCAGCAAATGCAGGAAATCATAGCATATGAACAAGGTCATAGGAATAGCAGAATTACAGTTTTGATAAAACAGAAACATGAACAGTGCAAGTAATCAGACCTAAATTCACTAACCACAGCCTAATCTACCTAACAACCTAAAATCCACTACAACATGCATATCTATCTATCCTAATTATGAACAGAAATGGAAAAAAATAAGAAGAACTACGAACGGATAAAAGGGATTGCGTGTTGCGGAACCTGGAAGGCTGAATAAGGAGAGTAGGCAGGAAGGTGGTCGGGTGGTGGTGATGGTGGCGTCCGGTGGTTCGCACGGTGGTTGGCGGTGACGTCCGGCGCTACGGCTGGTGGCGGTGGGCACGGCAGTTGCTGCTGTTAGGGGTGGGGGGGAGGGCTGCGCGAATGTAGGGTTTCGCGTGACAGGGGGTGTTATATTTTTGAATACACGCGGCCGCGTGGGGCACATGGTCGCGTGGTTGGGGTGAAAATGGGAGTGACGCGATCGCGTGGGGCGCGCGATCGCATGGAAGGGGTAAAAGAAAGGATGACGCGATCGCATCGGGCATGCGATCGCGTCGCTGGAAATTGTGCTAAATGCACAAATCCAGCGTTGTTCCAGCACAACTCTCTGTCTCCTATTGGGAATTGTGCAATCTATGTGACACGATCGCGTCGCTCACGCGGTGGCGTTGGATTGGTTGTGTGCATGTGACGCGATCGCATGGGGCATGCGATCGCGTGGGCCATTTTGTGCTAGACGCACAACGGCAGCACGATTCTAGCCTAACTTTCTGGACGTTGGATGTTTACGCCGATCTCCAGGTCACGCGGCCGCATGGATGACGCGGTCACGTGGATAGTGTTTTCGCAATATGACGTGATCGCATGGGGCATGCGGTCGCGTCGTGCATCCCCTTTTTTTTTTTGAACTGAGATAAATGCAAAATGGAATGATTAATATGAATGCTATGCATGATTCTAGGTTCAATAAGGTAAAATGAAAAGAAAATAAAAATGAAAGCAATTAACAAGAATTAAATTGAAAAAGAAGTGACCATACCATGGTGGGTTGTCTCCCACCTAGCACTTTTAATTAAAGTCCTTAAGTTGGACATTGGAGGAGCTTCTTGCTATAGCGGCTTATGTTTAAATTCGTCCAAAAATCTCCACCAGTGCTTGGAATGCCAATAGCCTCCGGGGTCCCATACTAGGCATGTAGAGCTTCTGAGCAGCTTCAGACAAATTTTCAGGCTCCCGGGGTGATGAATGTCGGAATAGATTCCAGGATCCCAAGCTTTGCTATTAAATCCGCCTCCGTCTTGATCTATATGTTCCCATCCGGGCGGTTTAAAAAGTAGAATCTCACCATGGTGACCAAACGTTCTCCGCGATCTATGCAATTGAGCATGATACCAATCCATGTACTTCTAGGTGAAGCGTGGAACCTTATTGAACCTTGTGCACCAGCTCTGAGTACGAGCCATTTCCATCTTACTCTTAAAGCCGCAAAGAGCTCTAAGCTGGCCATCTGTTTCAAGCAAACCATATTCAAGTGAATAAGTAAAGTTATAGGTTAAGTATTGTACCCATTTGAAGCTTGTATTAGGTGGTAATGGCCTTGGGATAGGTGTTTCCGGTGGTTTTGTAAGTTCTACTCCCTTGTGCTCTTCTGTGAATTCCTCCACTTCCTTACAAAGTTCTACAATTGTATCTGTGTCCTAGTCAAAGTCTTCTATGTCTTCCTCATCACTTGAGTCATAGATTGGAGGTTGAGAGAAATCTACATCCGCATCATCTTCATATTCACTTGGGGAAGATTCTTCGACCTCAGAGAATTCACTTGCGGATGCCAGTTCATTACTAAGAGAATTTGACTTGTGACATCATCATCAAGGTAATTTGTGTCCTGGGTTATTCCGTCTGATTCTTCATAAACAACTTGCCTTGGAGATTGTACAATATCCTCCTTAGCATCAACTGTAGCGTCCTTGACGGAGTTCTCCTCAGTTCTGGATTCCCATGGAGGTTCAGCATCTCCTAGATCTTCAACCAACTCTTCTTCTTGAACAATGACAGCTTCTTCTACCTGTTCTAGTACGAATTTATTCTCTGTCTTGTCCACTGGAGTTTCTGGTATCCCCTTCATGCTACGCTCTTTGTTAGACTGTTCACATGGGGCTGTGGCTGATCCTTGTGTATTTGAGCGCCTAGAAACCCATTGAATTATTGTTTGCTCCAGTTGTCGAATGGTTGTTTGAAGTTTATTTACTATTTCCTTTAGGTGAACCTCTGCTTCTCGGGTTGCCGGACTTGGGCATGATACATAGGAAAGTGGTGGTGATTGGGAGTGATTGGATTGGTACTAGGGTAAGGAAGGATCATATGGTGGCGAGAGGGGTGAGAGTTCATGGTAGCAAATAAAGATAAAAAGGAAAAACAAAAATAAATAAACAAGCAAAAGAAAAATATTTACAATAACCAATAATAAGGCACACATTAGCAATTCCCCAGCAACGGTGCCATTTTGACGTTGGGAAGGCACACAGTACCAAAAGAAAAATATTTACAATAACCAATAATAAGGCACACAGTACCAAAAGAAAAATATTTACAAAACAGTCGCGTTGTAGATATAGTCTCTAAACCGACAGAAATCCCTTCGTACAAACGTTTGGGTGTCACAAGTAACAAACCCCTTTAAAAATTGTTAACCGAGTATTTAAACCTCGGGTCATCTTCTCAAGGAATTGCAAGGAAGTATGTTCTTATTATTGGCTATAAAGGTTGTAATCGGGGTTTAAAAGGTGAGAAGCAAGTGATTTAAATGACCAGTAAAGTAGATGGCAATTAAAATAAATAAATATTGTAAAGCAAACTTCTGGCAAGGTAAGAGAAATTGGAAGTCCAACATAGTTATCTCTCTCAACAATAATGAAAGTTGAATCTAAATTCCACTTAGTTAACCTTTACTAAAGCAAAGAAAAGTCAAGGGACTAATTAGTTTGACCTTCGAATCCTATTTATTTCCTAAGAAAAAGTTGGGATTATTGAAGTTCAGTTCAATTAGCAAGATAACGATTATCAATTATGCTGAGTTTGACAACTGTTGAGTTACTGATTTCTTAACCAAGACCAAAAAGGGAAAAAGTAAATTGCTGGAATAAAATGTCTTCAGATCGGAAACAATGATAACATAAAGTAAAAAGAGCAATCATAAACTGAAAATAACTCAAATATCATTAATTCAAATAATAATCTATAATATGGAATAATTCATTAATTCAATTATAAAAGTAATTAATCAACTCAAGTGCTGGAATAGATAAATAAAAGTGAAAAGGGAAGCTTAAAACAAAGAAACATAAAACCTGGATCGAGAGTCACTCTTACAAGCTAAGAAAAGTCCTAAATTCTAAGAGAGAGAGGAGAGAACCTCTCTCAAACTAAATCTAAATCATGGAAAGTAGTAAAAAATGCAAGCTCTCTCTGAATGGATGCATTTCTCCACTTTATAACCTCTAATCTATGTATTCTGTGCTTGGTCTAGGCCAAAAGGGCTTCAGAAATCGCTGGGGGCGTATTTTGTAAATTCTGATACGTGACCTCTGTCACGCGTCCGCGTGGGTCACGCGGTCGCGTCATCTGGAGCTTTTCCTTGCCACATGGTCGCGTCAGTCACGCGTCCGCGACGTATGCGTTCTACTTAAGGCGCGCGGTCGCGTCAGTCATGCGGTCGCGTCGCTGCTTCTTCGCTTTTGGCATGCGATCGCGTCGTCCATGTGATCGCGTGGATACCAATTTTTGCAAAACTTCGTTTCGCACTTTCCTTCCATTTTTGTACGTTTTCTTTTCCATCCTTTAAGTCATTCCGCCTTAGAAAATCTGAAACTACTCAACACACTAATCACGGCATCGAATGGAAATAAAGGTAATTAAAATAATTAATTTTAAAGCTTGGGAAACATGTTTTTCACATACATCACATAATAAGGAAGGAAAAGTAAAACCATGCAATTAATATGAATAAGTGGGTGAAGGATTGAATAAATCACTCAAACTAAGCACAAAATAACTCATGAAATTTGGGTTTATCACTCTCACAATAGGAGCTTGAGTCAGGGCGGTCTTCAGTTTATCAAACGCTTGTTTGCAATCCTCACTGAACTCGAACTCAATATCTTTCTGCAGTAGTCTGGATAAGGGTAGTGCTACCTTACTGAAGTCCTTGATAAATCTCCGGTAAAAATCTACATGGCCAAGGAACGAACAAACTGACAGGCGATCAAGCATATTATCAATGAATGGCAAGGGATAATGATCCTTGAGAGTGGCTTGGTTGAGACTCCTATAGTCAATGCAAACCCTCCATGAATTCTGCACTCTAGTTGTTAAAACCTCTCCATGCTCATTTTTTACTATTGTGATTCCAGACTTCTTGGGCACTACTTGTACTGGACTGACCCATTCGCTATCTGAGATGGGGTAAATGATATCTGCTTCAAGTAGTCTGGTCACTTCTTTCTTGACAACTTCTAAGATGGTGGGATTCAATCTTCTTTGAGGTTGACGGATAGGCTTTTCTCCCTATTCTAGGAATATTCTGTGCTCACAAACTTGAGGGTTGATGCCTACTATATCCGCTAAGCTCCATCTAATTGCTTTCTTGTGTTTTCTCAGCACACTGAGTAGCTGTTCTTCTTGTTGGGAAGTGAGTTCCCTTGCAATGATAACTGAAAACTTCTGCTTGTCCTCAAGGTAAGCATACTTGAGGTGTGGAGGGAGGGGCTTTAATTCTAATTTCTACTCATGGTCAGGCTCTGGATTATCTGAGGCTGGTGATAATGGTGAAGTGCTCTCATTGTCCTCCGAGGATGTCCCCACACTTGGACCTTGCCCTATGTACTTCTCTTCTAATTCTTCCTGGTGAACTTCAGCCACGGTTTCATCTATGATGTCACACTGGGAGATAGAATAATCATCCGGAGGGTGCTCCATAGCTCCATTTAAACTGAATTTCACTATTCTGCCATCTATTTCAAAAGAATAAGTTCCGGAAAATGCGTCCGGCTTGAACTTTGAAGTTTTCAGGAATGGTCTTCCAAGCAGGATTGATGATAGCCTTCCTGAGTCATTAGGGGGCATTTTCAGGATATAAAAGTCAATGGAAAATGTGAGCCCCTTGATAAACCACTATTTTATGGTTTATCTTGTTCTCAATTGAGTGGTTTTTATCTACTCTTTACCCACTTATTCATACTATTTGCATGGTTTTACATTTGCCTTCCTAATTATGTGCTTTGATTGAAAACATGCTTCTTTGATCTTATATTTGCTTATTATTAATCCTCTCTTATTACCATTAGATGCCTTGATATGTGTGTTAAGTGTTTTCAGATATTATAAGGCAGGAATGGCTTGGAGGATGGGAAGAAAGCATGCAAAAGTGGAAGGAATGCAAGAAGTTGGAGAAATTGCTAAGCTGTCCAGCCTGACCTCTCTGCACTCAAACGGCTATAACTTTAGCTACAGAGGTCCAAACGATACGGTTCTAGTTGCGTTGGAAAGATAACATCTGGGGCTTCGATTTGATATATAATATGCTATAGTTTCCCTGACGCTAGGTGACGCGACCGCGTGATCTATGCGGCCGCGTCGCAGTGACGAAAATCAGCGCAGTTGAATTCGAAACTAGCGAATTCTGGACTGTTTTTGACCCAGTTTGCGGCCCAAAAAACACAGATTAGAGGCTATAACGTGGGAGAATGCATCCATTCATGGAGAGGCTCTCACATTCACAATTTTAGGAGTAGATGTAGTTTTTAGAGAGAGAGGTTCTCTCCTCTCTCTTAGGATTAGGATTTAGGATTTCTCTTAGTTTTAGGAGTGCCTCTAAATCCCAGGTTCAATGTTCCTTTAATTTATGTTTCTCTTTTATTTTGATACTTTTATTTGCATTTGATTTATGTTGCCCAATTGGCTTATGAACTTTTCATGATTAAGATTTGATGTTCTATTTATTATAATTCGAGGTATTTCAGATTCAAGATTTCTTTCTTTTATTTATATTACTGTTGCTTCCCATCTGAAGGCATTTTTATTCCAGCAAATTTACTTTTCCTCTTTTGGTCTTGGTTAAGGAATCAGTAACTCAGGAGTTATCCAACTCAATAGCATAATTGTTATCTTGCCAATTGGCTTGAACATCAATAATCCCAATCTTTTCTTAGGAAATAAATAGGATTCGAAGATCAAACCAATTTGTCCCTTGATCTTCCTTTGCTTTAGTAAAGGTTAACTAAGTGAAATTAAGATTCAATTTTCATTACTATTGATAAGGATAATTAATTTGGAATTCCAATTTCTCATACCTTGCCAAGAGATTTTATTATTATTATTATTTTATTTTACTTGTCATATAACATATTCCCTCCTTACTTCCAAAACCCCAATTTACAATCCCCATAACCAATAATAAGAACATACCTCCCTGCAATTCCTTGAGAAGACGACCCGAGGTTTAAATACTCTGTTATCAATTTTAAAGGGGTTTGTTACTTGTGACAACCAAAATATTTGTACGAAGGGATTTTTGTCGGTTTAGAAACTGTATCTACAACACGACTATTTTTATGACATTCTTTACTGGCAAAAATCCTAACGTCAAAATGGCGCCGTTGCCGGGGAATTGCAAACGTGTGCCTTATTATTGGTTATTGTAAATATTTTTCTTTTTAATTTGTTTTTATTTTTGCTTTTTCATAAATTAAGAGGTTATTAGTTTTTATTTAGTTATTAAAAAAAATTTTCAAAAATTTGTTCTTAGTGCTCATCTTGATCTTCAAGTTGTTCTTCACGTTCATCTTGACCTTCAAGCTGTTCTTAGTTGTTTTCTTCGTTTTGATCTAAAAATTTGAGATTTGGTGTCATTTTATTGTTTTTCTCTTTCCTCATTAAATTCAAAAATATTTTTAATTAATTTTTTTTCGAAAAAAAAAATTTCAGATTTTTATTTT
>NC_029791.2:85476266-85477133 GCF_000816755.2 Arachis ipaensis
ATTTCAAATTTCAAATTTCAAATTTCAAATTTCAAAAAATTCAAATTTCAAAAATTTAAAATTCAAATTTCAAAATTCAAATGTCAAAATTTCAAATTTCAAATTTTAATTTTCAATCAAAATTTCAAAAATTTAATTTTCAAATTCAAAATTTAAATAACCTTTTAATTTCAATTTGTTTTTATTTTTTTTATTTACTACTATGAACTCTCACCCCTTTGGTTATGAGTCTGGTTACAATTATGTTGTAGGAATAAGAAATTACAATGAGAACAGGCATCAAGGTTGGAACAATCAAAGATGGGAGGAGCCACAAGGATTTGATCAACCTTCATGGCAACAACCACCTCCAATGGACTATCAACAACCACTACCGTATGCCTATGAACCCTTTCCTCAACATGACTTTGGACCACCATACTCACCAGCCCCTTTCCACCATTCACCTCCATATGACCCTAACCCACATCCACCATACCAACCACCTTATGAACCAAATGAACCATACATAGATCCACCCCAAACCTCCATGGAGAAAGCACTTGCCAGTCTAAACTCTACTATACAAGCTCTCATCGCCCAAATCAGACCACCAAATACCTTCAACAATCAACCCTCAAGCTCTAGTGCACTTCCTTGTCAACCACAGAATAATCTCTCCATTCCATCACCACCATCCATGGAAGAGCACCCACATCCATTAATCCAAGAGCAAGATGATCCCAATTATGCTATTGATATGGAACAGGAAAGAAGGAATCATCTTCGCGAATCCATACTTCATAAAGAGCTAGAGGAGGCCCTACGGGTAAGGGTAGGAGAGACCATTGAAGATGAAAGAATAGTTGAAAGGAGTTGTCATAGAAA
>NC_029791.2:85479685-85497266 GCF_000816755.2 Arachis ipaensis
GGTAAAATTCATATCCCATAGCTTTCTAATCCCACTTGAATATGGGCTACTGGAGACGGATGGTCAACTTAGAGCTCTTTGTGGCATTAAGAGTAAGAGGAAGATGGCCAGTGATAAGAATTGTCAAGCAAGGTTCATTATGGTTGGAAGCTTTAAGTTTAAATGCAAGGGTTGGTATAAAGCTCAACTGAATGGGTCTAGGAAGTTGTTTGGCCGCTTTAGTGAGGATTCAGATCGCTTGCTACCCGGATGGAATCATAATGATCAACACAAAGACGGGTGTAAAAGCAAGATTTAGGATCCTGGAATCTGCTCTGACACTTGTTACCCCGGGAGCCTAAGAATCTGTTTGAAGCTTCTTAAGGGCTTTGCATGCCTAGTTTGGGACCCCGGAGGTTACTGGAATCACAAACACTGGTGGAGATTCCTGGATGAGTACAAGCACAAGCCACCATAACAGGGAGCTCACCAAATGTCCAACTTAAGGACTTTAACTAAAAGTGCTAGGTGGGAGACAACCCACCATGGTATGATCGTTCCTTTTTTATTTTTATTTAGTTTTATTTGTTTTCGAGTTTTATTTTATTTTATTATATTGAACCTGGAGTTTTGCATCACATTCATATTAACACTGCATTCTGCATTTTCTTTTTAGAAAAAAAAAATTTTCGCCGCGCGATGCGATCGCACCAGCGACGCGTCTGCGTGGTAGGGGGAGTAAAGAAAAATAAAAATGAACAGAAAGTTACGCAGGAGCAGCGCTGGAGTCATGCCAATGGCACAAATTACCCCACGCGACGGCGTCGCTGACGCGACCATGTCGCATGGAAATCATGGCCTCCCACGCGACCGCGTCACCCACGTGGCCGCGTGACCTGAAAATCGACGTCAACCGGGTGCATGGCCGAAAGTTGAGCTGGAGTTGGGCTGGACCCGTGCTAGTAGCACAAGCCCTGCCACGCGAACACGTCACCCGCGCGTCCGCATCATATTGGAAATAAGGCCACCCGCGCGATCGCGTCGACCACGCGACCGCGTCACCCAGGATTTTGGCAATACTAAGTTTTGAACAGGGAGTTGTGCGACCACGAGGCTGCACTCGCGCCACTAGCACAAATCGAGTCACGCGATCGCGTGCCCCACGCGTCCGCGTCACCCAACCTTATCGCGCACCATGCAACCGACTCACTCACGCGTCCGCGTCACCAGCGTCGCACAACCTATCCAGATTCGTGCCAATTATCTTATTTTTCTTTCCCAATCCTAATTTCTTCTATCTTTTCTTCTTTCTTCTTTCTTTCTTACTTTATTTCTTTCCCTTCTCATTCTTCTTATCTTTTATTTTATTTTATTTATTTGCATACTTTCATTCATTGCATTTTAATTTTGTGCATATTTTTATTTTTTCAAAAATTATTGGTGTTCAAATGTTCTTATTCAACTGTTATATCTGGTATTACCTTGGTGCTTATGACTTGTTTTATTCTAATTGGGTAACATTATTTAAATCAATGCTAATTTTTATGATACTTGTACTCCTCTTGCATTGACATGTACTTATATTGATAGTACCCACACTCTTCCCCTTTGTTGCAAATTTTGCACCATTGGTATGACATGGCTTCTATTGTTTTCTCACTTACATGTTGAAGCTTCCATGTAAATGAGACCCTTATCATTTGGCATTAACCCATACTTCTTTTATTTTCTTATCTCTATTTATGGGTTACTCTTCTTCCCTTTTTCTTTCAAGAAGTTGGAGAAATTGCTAAGCTGTCCAGCCTGACCTCTCTGCACTCAAATGGCTATAACTTTAGCTACAGAGGTCCAACCGATGCGGTTCCAGTTGCGTTGGAAAGCTAACGTCCGGGGCTTCGATTTGATATATAATATGCTATAGTTCCTCTGACGCTAGGTGACGCGACCGCGTGATCTATCCGGCCGCATCGCAGTGACGAAAATCAGCGCAGTTGAATTCGAAACTAGCGAATTCTGGACTGTTTTTGACCCAGTTTGCGGCGCAGAAAACACAGATTAGAGGCTATAACGTGGGAGAATGCATCCATTCATGGAGAGGCTCTCACATTCACAATTTTAGGAGTAGATGTAGTTTTTAGAGAGAGAGGTTCTCTCCTCTCTCTTAGGATTAGGATTTAGGATTTCTCTTAGTTTTAGGAGTGCCTCTAAATCCCAGGTTCAATGTTCCTTTAATTTATGTTTCTCTTTTATTTTGATACTTTTATTTGCATTTGATTTATGTTTCCCAATTGGCTTATGAACTTTTCATGATTAAGATTTGAATGTTCTATTTATTATAATTCGAGGTATTTCAGATTCAAGATTTCTTTCTTTTATTTATGTTACTGTTGCTTCCCATCTGAAGGCATTTTTATTCCACCAAATTTACTTTTCACTTTTGGTCTTGGTTAAGGAATCAGTAACTCAGGAGTTATCCAACTCAATAGCATAATTGTTATCTTGCCAATAGGCTTGAACTTCAATAATCCCAATCTTTTCTTAGGAAATAAATAGGATTCGAAGATCAAACCAATTTGTCCCTTGATCTTCCTTTGCTTTAGTAAAGGTTAACTAAGTGAAATTAAGATTCAATTTTCATTACTATTGATAAGGATAATTAATTTGGAATTCCAATTTCTCATACCTTACCAAGAGATTTTATTATTATTATTATTTTATTTTACTTGTCATATAACATATTCCCTCCTTACTTCCAAAACCCCAATTTACAATCCCCATAACCAATAATAAGAACATACCTCCCTGCAATTCCTTGAAAAGACGACCCGAGGTTTAAATACTCGGTTATCAATTTTAAAGGGGTTTGTTACTTGTGACAACCAAAACGTTTGTACGAAGGGATTTTTGTTGGTTTAGAGACTATATCTACAACGCGACTGTTTTTATGACATTCTTTACTAGCAAGAATCCTAACGTCACGCCTTAATGCTCACTAATACATCTTCAGCAATTCCAGCCACTGTAATAATGCTTTTATCTACTAACACAAAACGAGCTGCCTACCTTTTTAAGGGAGGGAGCCTCAAAGTATCATATATAGACAAAGGCATTATACTAACACATGCTCCTAAATCACACATGCAGTCAGGTATACCTCCAATAGTACAATTAACCATACATGGACCTGGATCACTACACTTCTCAGGTATACCTCCCATTAAAGCAGATATGGAACTACCTAAAGGAATAATTTCTAATTCATTAATTTTGTCTTTATGTATACATAAATCTTTTAGAAACTTTGCGTATTTAGGTACCTGCTGAATAATATCAAAAAGGGGAATATTTACCTCAACCTTTTTGAATATTTCTACCATTTTGGGATCAAGTTCCATCTGCTTCCTGGGCTTCCTTGCAATTTGTGGAAATGGAATAGGAATGGCACTTTCTGCAGCGTCTGCATCCTTTGGTGCTTCCTTCTCTGGTTGAGCTTCTTCTTCTTCAACCACGTCTTGTACGTCCTCTTCCTCTTCAGCATCTTCTACTTCTACCACCTCTTCAGCATCTTCTACCTCCACCACCTCTTCAGCTGAGGCGTGCTCTGGTGGGATGGGCTCCTCCTGATTCCTCTCTTGCAGTGTAGTTCTAGACCTTAGGGTGATGGCATTGATGCCACCCTTTGGATTGGGTAAGGGTTGAGAGGGAATTCCACTAGAGCTTGCATGTTGAGTGTTTAAAGTATTGGATGATCCCAGCTAAGAGATGAAAGCTTGTATAGCAGATGTTAGACCGTTAAGTAAACTTTTCACGTTCTTTTGTCCTTGCGCAAGGGATTGAAACACCTCGTCACTCGGAGAGGAATTAGATTGAGTGATCTGCGGAACTTGTTGTTGGTTGTGCTTTGCTCCTTGGGATTGCCTCAGGTGAGGTGCTCTGTATGGCTGGTTCTGGTTCTGCTGCCTGTTGTTGTTATTATTCCACCTCTGATTTCCTTGATTGTCTCTGCCTCCTCTGTTATTGTTGTCCCTCTAACCCTGGTTAGAATTATCTCTCCAACCTTGGTTGGAGTTGTCCTGCCATCCATGGTTGTAGCTGCCACCTTGATTGTATCCTTGATTGGGGCGGTCATAGAAGTTATGAGTGGCCGCCACAGTGTTGTCTTCCTGCTGGAGTTGTGGACATTCATCAGTATAATGGCTATAATCAGCACAGATCTCGCATACTCTTTGTGGAACCAACTATTGGCTTTGCTGTGGTGGAGGGGGCTGAGCTTGTTGTTGACTCAACTACATCTGTTTCAGTAAGTTGGTCATTTCACAGATACTCTGGGTTAGAGCAACAGTCTCTCTGCTAGAGGATACTTCTGCAACAGCTTTTGACCGGCTTTGTTTCTGCCTGTGATTCCGAGTAGATTCAGCTAAGTCGCTAATCAATTGCCATGCCTCATCAGTGGTCTTGTACTTTTTCATAGACCCATTGCTAGCACTTTCTAATGTGGTCTTATCTTGAGGCCTCATGCCCTGTGTGACGTAGCCGAGCAGCACTATCTTGTCAATCATATGGTGGGGGCATGCTTCCAGAAGATTGTTGAAGCACTCCTAGTATTTGTAGAGAGTCTCGGATTCGTCTTGAACAATCATGGAAATATCTTTCCTCAGTTTATCAGTAACTTCAGCTGGAATGAATTTTTCCAAAAATTCTCTTCTAAGCATATCCCAGTCAGAAACAGTTGCTGCGGATTGAGTGTAGTACCACTCTCTCGCCTTTCCCTCAAGAAAAAATGGGAAGGCTTTTAACAGAATAGAAATTTCATCTGCACCATCACGCCTGACAGTAGAACAGGCTGCTTGGAAATCCCTAAGGTGCTTGATAGGCTCTTAAGCAAGTAAGCCATGAAACTTAGGCATCAAGTTGAGTAGTGCAGTCTTTATTTCAAAATCTGTAGCCACCGCTGGGTGGTGCACTTGAAACGGTTGCATTGTAAAATCAGGGGCTCCAGCCTCCTGGATAGTAACTCTCCTAGGTGCTGCCATGTCACCTGCACGTAAATCAACCGAATTAGTAGAAAGGGAGCTTGTTTCTTCCTTACGTGACATTTCAGATTCGCCCTCGGAGAGGACCAACCGACACCGAGCTTGTCTTATACGTGAAATAGTCCTTTCAATCTCAGGATCAAATACTGGCAAGCTTGGATTAGGAAGTGAATGCGTCATTTAATGAAAGAAACATGCAGCTCATAGTAGCTAAATAAAATAAAATGCAAATAAATAAATTCCAATCAATAACTTAGCACTCTATTGCAACTCTCCGGCAACGGCGCTAAAAATTGACGTGGCAGAAATTGGCGAGTTAAGAAATTATTATAAGAGATATGTTGCAAGTATAGTTCTTAACCAACTAAAAATCTGCTTATCAATTTAGAAGGGTTGTCACAAAATTAGAATTAAAATACTGGGAGTATGAATCCCAGGTCGTCTCCCAACGAGTTGCAGAAAGATGTGCTATTTTATTAATCAGATGTTTTCCAAAAGGGGTTTGAGTTTGATAGACAGAAAATTAAATCAGAGAATTTGTGTAATTTAAATAAAAACCTTGACCGGGAGTAGATTAGTCGGAAGTCCTATCCTTGTTGGAGTTCTCCCAAGATCAATTGATAATTGAAGGTTGTCTACTCAGTTATCCTTTACCAGATAAAGGAAAGTCAAGCAAGTTGGAAGTCAGTTTCTATTCACAAGTTCTAATCCTCTCCCTTGGGAAGGACTAGTGTTAGTGACTAGAGGGTAACACAAAAATAAACCCAATTATAATTTTACTCTTGAGCATTCCAACTCAAGGTCCTCCTTTCAACCAACTCCCAATCAAGTTATGAAACTACTCGCTTATTATGATTGTAAACTTCACAAAATAAGAAAGGGAAATAAAGGAAGACATGATAAATAATAATAAAAAAGAGATCAATTAAAAATAAAATAGTTCTTGTATTAATAAATTCTAAAAATCATCCAATAGTAACTCTGAATAAATTAAAGATATGAAAGAGTAAGTGACAAGTAAGGAAACAAACTAGAATGATGAAGTCTTGGCAGAGGTAATAACTCTTCTCAATATCCCAATCCAAAAAGCAATAAAGTCAAAATCCTAAGAACTATGAATGTGTAGAGAGAAAACCTAGAGGAGCAGTAAATTTAGATCTAAAAACTAAAATTATGTGGAATGAATGTTCTCCTTTGTCTCTGCATGTTCCGTGGCTCTAATTTGCTTTTCTGGGTCGAAAACTGGGTCAAAACATGGCGTAAAATCGCCCCCAGCGAATTCTGCAAATTCTGCAGATCGCGCACATCATGCGTTCGCGTCGTCCACGCATTCGCGTCACTCATGCAGCTTTCAGTTCACGTGTTCGCGTCAGGCACGCGAGCGCATCACTAGGATTTCTCCAATTTGCGCGGTCGCGTGAGCCATGCATCCGCGTCGCTTCTCGCTAGTCATCTCCTTAATTTCTTGTGTTCCTTCTATTTTTGCAAGCCTCCATTCCAATCTCCAAGTCATTCATGCCCTATAAAGCCTGAAACACTTAACACACGGATCACGGCATCGAATAGAATAAAGGAGAATTAAAATACATAATTAAAAGTCTCTAGGAAGCAAGTTTTCAACCATGGAGTAATTTTGGGAAGGAATTGTAAATACATGCTAATTTAATGAATAAGTGGGTAAAGATTTAATAAAACCACACAATTAAACACAATATAAACCATAAAATAATGGTTTATCAAGTCTAAACCGACAATTAAACCTCAATCAATGTTTAAATTGTTTGTCACTTAAGCAAACCCAATAAAATTAACCAAAGTATTTAAATCTCGGGTCGTCTCTCAAGGAATTGAAGGGAAGTGTAGTTATTGTTGGTTATGGGAAAGTATATTTTTGGGTTTTGAAATAAGGAACAAGTAATGTAAATAACAAGGAAATAAAATAACAACTAAGAAAAGTCCTAGCAAGGATTGAGAATTGGAATTCCTATCCTCGTTATCATCATCAATTGTGATGGTAATTGCCTTTTGCTTTCACTTAGTCAACCTCTAACAATGAAGGAAAGTCAAGTGAGCAAAATTAACTTAAGTTCACAAGTCCTAATCAAAGACTATATTTAGTGAAGCATAAGCCAACTAACAAGTCTCAACCACCAATCAACAAAGGAATTTTGATAACTCAAGAGTCTCTAATTGATCAATCCAAGCTAAGAATATTAAAATCTAATTTAAAATCCAACTAAGCATTTTATCAAACACTTGGAAGGTATAAAAAAAAACTTGGAAAACTTATAAGACATAGCAAAATCTAAACTAACCAAAGCAAAGAAATAACAATAACAAAGCAATTGAACAATAAGAAATGTGAAACATAAATTGCATTAATGAAAATTGAGAGTAACACATGAACTCATAAACTAGATTAGCAAGATAAAGGAATCAATAAGAGAAGTAGATAACTAAAGTGTTAGAACAAATAAAAGTAGAAGAAGACTAAATTAAAGCAAGGTACAATTCTGAATTTGAGAAGAAACAAGATTAAAAACCCTAAAACCTAGAGAGAGGAGAGAGCCTCTCTCTAGAAAACTACATCTAAAACCTAACTAATTGTGAATGAATGAATGTGTGAATGATTGATTTTTCCATCCAGCTCCACTCTGCAGCCTTTAATCTTCATTTTCGGGCTTGAAATTGGGCGAAAAGCAGCCCAGAAATCGCCTTCAGAATCTTCTGTTTAATGCAGCACGTGACGCTCTGTCACGCGTATGTGTCAGCCACGTGTACACATCACTTAAACAAATTCCTGGTCACGCGTACGCGTCATCCATGCGTATGCGTCCCTTTCCTGCTGCACTCGTCACGTGTACGCGTCACCCATGCGTGCGCGTTGCTACCAGATTCTGAAAAACTTGATTTCTTGTGTTCCTTCCACTTTTGCACTGGAAAACCTGAAATCACTTATCACACATATCACGGCATCGAATGGTAATAAGAGAGGATTAAAATTTAGTAATTTAAGGCCAAAGAAGCATGTTTTCAATCATAGCACAAAATTAGGAAGGAAAATGTAAAACATGCGAATTCTATGAATAGGTGTGAGAATAATGGATAAAATCCACTCAATTTAGCATAGAATGTACCACGAAATAGTGGTGCATCAAATCTCCCCACACTTAAACATTAGCATGTCCTCATGCTAAGCTCAAGAGAAGTTATAAAGGAGTGAAGAGGAATGGTAGAATTTGTGAAATGCAACCTATCTATATGAATACAACTAAATACAAAATGCTTTTACCTACTTGGTTAAAAATAAATCAAATTCTCCAAGAACAAATATGAACTGGATTCCACTAATTCAAATTCCAAAATAAAGTACAAATAGACTTGCAAGAAGAAAGCTCGTGAAAGTCGGGAACAAAGAATTGAGCATCGAACTCTCACCGGAAGTATATACACTCTAATCACTCAAGTGTTTAAGGTTTGATTCCCTTAATTCTCTACTAAACCTGCTTTCTAAGGCTTTCTCTTCTTCTACCAATCAACAAAAATTTAATGTAAAAATACACATATCAAGAGGTCTTTTAAGGGTTGTAATGGGATTAGGATCAAGGTAGGATGTATTTGGTCAAGTGGACTAAAATCTGAATGCTTGATCAACCTAAACTTCTCACCTAACTTAAGACAATCCATGCAATCAACATACAAAATCTAACTACCCATTAACTATGTTTTGCCACATATTCATGCTTCCGAACTTGAGTACAACTCATATGCATTGCTATCACCATTTACTTTGGGGCATTTTGTCTTCTTTTTATTTATTTGCTCTTTTTTTTCTTTTTATTTTTTTTTCTTTTTCTCAATGCATATGATTAAGGTATTGAATGCAAGAATATATGCTCAACTATTTTTTTCACATTTTCACCAGAATATACAACAGGCAATTCCCAAACCAAATGTTTCCATATCCAATTTCCCCATAGTTAAATCATGAGCACTCTCACTAATCTAAGCTAACCAACGTTTCAAATGAAGGACATTATTGTTTTCTGCTTAGAGTTAATGATGTGTTAAAGTAAATAACGAATGGGGTTAAAAGGCTCAACATTAGTTTGCAAAGGATAATGAAAAGGATAAGGCCATATGGGTATGTAAGCTATAATAAAACAACCTCAATCACATAAGTGCATGCATACATCAAATAATGAAAATATAGAATCAAGCAAGACAAAGATCAAAATTTTGAGAGAACAACACACACCAAAACAAAGTATTGGTTGATAAGATACAACCAATCAAATAAGTTCAAAATCTTACTGGGTTTTGTGTGTTCGAGCTCTAAAACCATGTTCCAAAATAAAATTTCTTCAAACAAGTTCAACAAAAATTTTAATTCAGATTAGTGAAATGCTATGAAATAGTTTCTTGGAAAAGAATTCATCACTTCAGCTAAGTAGTACATACATGCAAGCAACTAGCTACACATGGAATCTATCATGTAATTAACTCATTAACAAAGAAAACTAAACATTTGTGTTGAAAAGGATGTAACTAACCCACAGAAGTCGGTATCGACCTCCCCACACTTAAAGATTACACCGTCCTCGGTGCAAGCTAAGATGTGCAAGTGGACGGGTTGTTACAACTAATACTTTTTCTCCAAAGATTTTGAACAGGAACTTGTTTGTCACCAATTTGGAAGCCATTCCTCTCCCCTCTCGGTGGCCATCCTGAAAGAAAAGAAAAAGAAAGAAGAATAACCCACAAACAAAGATTTGAAAAGAAATAAAATATATGTGGGCTATTGCCAAATAATAAGATTCTCAAATACATGGTAGCTACAACATGCAAGTGAGAAAATAATAGAAGCAAAGGGCATGGCAACTAAATAGTAAACAAGTCAAGAAGCACCCAAAACAATGCAAGAAATATGCATTAGTTGAGTAAGAAAGTGTAACACCAATAGTATAATATCAAACTTGGAAAAGAAAATAAGAACATGCACAAAGTTAAAATGCAATGAATGAAAGTATGGAAATGCAATAAGTAAAAGAAAAGAAAGATAATAAAAATGAGAAGTAAAATTTTGAAAGGGGAGAGAAGAAGGAAGTAAGAAAGGAAGAAGAAAAGGAAGAAGAAAGGAAAGAGGAAAGAATGAGAAAAGAGAGAAGAAAGAGAGAATAAATGAAAAACAGGACGTGACGCTTTCGCCCACACGTACGCATGGGTAGCAGGACAAGGAGGTGACGAGTACACGTCGGTCACGCGTACGCGTGACTACTAGTCATGCTAAATGCACAATTCCAGCATAATACCCGCACAACTCTCTGTTCAATTCACCAATTTACACCAATTTTTCGTACAACGCGTACGCGTGAGATGGGTTGTGCGCCTGGCACCCCTCCCGCACCGTTCCAGCGTAACTCTCTGTTCAGAAATACATGAGAGTGAACCTCCACATGACGCGTGCGCGTCATTGATGCTTACGCGTCATATGCACTTTTTTTTGTTAATTTATTTTTATAAACTAACAAGCCTCCAAAGTAAAGCCAAACTTTATTAAATATGAAAAACCACAGCTTAAACTTAATAATCCTAATTAAAAAAATTCAAATTATTACTAATATAAATAAAAGAGAAAATAGGAAGAATTTACCATGGTGGGGTGTCTCCCACCTAGCACTTTTGGTTAAAGTCCTTAAGTTGGTCATTTGGTGAGCTCCTTGTCATGGTGGCTTGTGCTTGAACTCATCTTGAAATTTTCACCAACACTTGGACATCCAATAAGCTCCAACATTTCTAAGTGAATTTACCAAGCCTTGATGAAGTTCTTCACAAGCTTTGAGCTCCCAAAGTTGATCTTCTTGTATGACGGGATCCCAGATCTTTTTTCTACACCCGTCTTGAAATTGATCATCATTGTTCTAACCGGGTGGTAAGCAATCTAAATTCTCAATGAAGTACCAAACTATTCTCTTAGATCCAACCAATTGATTACTAGTCCAACCCTTGCATCTAGCTCTTGAAATCTCAACCTTAATGAGCCTTGATTTGTAACTCCAATCAATAAACATCCTTCTCTTACGCTTAATTCCACAAAGCCTCCTAAGTTGGCCATTGGTTTCAGGAATACCATACTCAAGTGGGACAGGAAAGCGAATAGAGATAAGTTTTACCCACTCAAATGAAAGATTAGATGGCAACCTAGGTAGCGAAGTTTCCAACAATCTTGACAAGGCATATTCAACTCCCGTCCATCCTTTTCGAAGGACTTTAACCTTTTGAAAAGAGTCTTCACTTTCAAGATCTTCCTCACCGAGTTCATCCAAGTCTTCTCCGTCATTCAAATCATAAATATGAGGTTGAGAGAAATCTATCTCAATGTTGCTTTTAGTTTTATCGGGAGAAGGTTCTTCAAACTCAAGGGGTTCACTTGCGAATGCAAATTCATCACTAGGAGGACTAGATTCATGATCATCATCACCAAGGGAACTTGCTTCTTGAGCTATCCCGTCCAATTCTTCATAGGGAATATGCCTTGGAGGTTGTGCATTACCCTCCTCAACATCAATTTCAAGCTTCTTGGGGGAATACTCTACAACTCTAGATTTCCATGGAGGTTCAACATCTCCTAAGTCTTTGACCACTTCTTTATCTTCAACAGGTATGGCTTCCTCTACTTGTTCCAATACAAAGTCACGTTCCTCATTGTCCACCAGAGTTTGTAGTCTCTCCTTCATGCTACACTCTTCATTAGATTCTCCACATATAGCCATGGGAGTGCATTGAATGTTGTTGTACAGTGAAGCTAAATTATCTACTACCTCGGTCAAGGTAGCTATGAACTCTAGTATCGTCTGCTGCATCTCTCCTTGCTCTTGAAGAAAAACACTAAGAGTGTCATCCATTTGAGATTGGAGTGGATATGAGGGTTCATTGCTTGGGAGGAAGGGTTTATGATATGAGGGTGGTTCATCATGATAAGGATGTGGCGATTCAACACCCTCCATCTTTTCCACTTGTTGTACAACACACTCATCCATGGAAATACTTTGTTTGTTGCATGAGTCCCATGGGTCAAACTTTTGACGGATGGTTGCTTGAAGTTGATCCATTACTTCCTTGAAATGATCTTGTGACTCTTATTCCACTTGGCTATCATAAGTAGGATCATAGTGCTCTTGGATTGATGGATATGGACATTCTCCTATGGAAGGTTGTGGTGGAAAAGAAAAGTCATATTGTGGTTGAAAATTTTCATATATTGGAGGTGGTGTATATTGAGGTGGTGGTTCTTGGGAGTAATTGTGTTGGAATTGGGGTGGGTCTATGTATGGTTCATATGGTGGTTGGTATGGTGGATGAGGATTAGGGTCATATGGAAGTGTTTGGTTGTAGGTGGCTTGTGAGTATAGTGGTTCAAAGCTATGTTGAGGAGGGGGTTCATAGGCATATGGTGGGGCTTATTGGTGACTACAAGGGGGTCCATGATAAACCACTATTTTATGGTTTATCTTGTGCTCAATTGAGTGGTTTTCATCAACGCTTTACCCACTTATTCATACTATTTGTATGGTTTTACATTTGCCTTCCTAATTATGTGCTTTGATTGAAAACATGTTTCTTTGGACTTATATTTGCTAATATTAATCCTCTCTTATTACCATTAGATGCCTTGATATGTGTGTTAAGTGTTTTTCAGAGATTATAGGGTAGGAATGGCTCAGAGGATGGAAAGGAAGTATGCAAAAGTGGAAGGAATACAACAAGTTGGAGAAAATGCTAAGCTATCCAACCTGACCTCTTCTCACTCAAACGGCTATAACTTTAGCTACAGAGGTCCAAATGATGCGGTTCTAGTTGCGTTGGAAAGCTAACGTCTGGAGCTTCGATTTGATATATAATTTGCCATAGTTACTCCGACGCCAGGTGACGCGAACGCGTGGGTCACGCGGACGCGTGACCTGGCCAACACCCAATCCGCGCGGCCGCATGGATGACGCGGCCGCGTCACCTTTTCGCGACCTGAACGTAACAGAAATCGTAGGGAGCGATTTCTGGGCTGCTTTTGACCCAGTTTTCAGCTCAGAACACACAGATTAGAGGCTATAAAGTGGGGAAATGCATCCATTCATAAGAGGGCTTTCACATTCACAATTTTAGGAGTAGATGTAGTTTTTAGAGAGAGAGGTTCTCTCCTCTCTCTTAGGATTAGGATTTAGGACTTCTCTTAGTTTTAGGAGTGACTCTCAATCCCAGGTTCAATGTTCTTTTTATTTATTTCTCCAATATAATTTGTATGTCAGATTTAAGTTCTTTTGTGAATGCAATTCGAGGTATTTTCAGACTTAATTTTGCTTTGCTTTATTTATATGAATGCTTTTAATTTAATTTAGATATTTTCCCTTTTGGTCTTGGTTAAGAAATCAGTAACTCAGGAATTATCTAACTCAATAGCATAATTGATAATTGTTATCCTTGCTAATTGAATTGATCTTCAATAATCCCAATCTTTTCTTAGGAATTAACTAGGATTCAAAGATCTAACTAATTAGTCGCTTGACCTTCCCTTGTTATAACAAAGGTTAACTAAGTGGAATTAAGATTCAGTTTTCATTATCATTGATAAGGATAACTAGACTGGACTTCCAATTTCTCATACCTTGCCAAAAGTTTATTTTATAGTTATTTATTTATTTTATTTGTCATATAACATATTCCCACCTTACTTCCAAAACCCCAATTTACAAACTCATAACCAATAATAAGAACATACCTCCCTGCAATTCCTTGAGAAGACGACCCGAGGTTTAAATACTCGGTTATCAATTTTATAGGGCTTTGTTACTTGTGACAACCAAAACGTTTGTACGAAGGGATTTCTGTCGGTTTAGAGACTATATCTACAACGCGAATGTTTTTATGAAATTCTTTACTGGCAAAAATCCTAACGTCAGTCCACCATATCCATTGGATTGATATGCATCCTGGAATGGCTCTCGCTCATAGTAAGTTGATGGAGGTTGTTGCCAAGAGGGTTGTCCATAAGCTTGAGGCTCCTCCCACCTTTGATTGTCCCAACATTGATGCACGTTCTCATTGTAGCTTCCATTCCCTACAATATAATTTGAACCAAACTCATAGCCAAAGAGGTGAGAATTTATAGTAGAAATAAAAAATAAAAACCAATAAAAATAAGCAACAAAGTCCTAAAACTCACAAAAACTAACAACAAGCAAAAGGTAAATATATACAATAACCAATAATAAGGCACACGTTTGCAAATTCCTGGCAACGGCGCCAAAAATTTGATGGAGGAAAAATGTCGGCAAAGATTTTCACAAAAATATCGCGTTGCAAGTATAGTCTAAACCGACAATTAAACCTCAATCAATATTTAAATTATTTGTCACTTAAGCAAACCCAATAAAATTAACCGAAGTATTTAAATCTCGGGTCGTCTCTCAAGGAATTGCAGGGAAATGTAGTTATTATTGGTTATGGAAAAGTATATTTTTGGGTTTTTAAATAAGGAACAAGTAATGTAAATAACAAGGAAATAAAATACCAACTAAGAAAAGTACCAGCAAGGATTGATAATTGGAATTCCTATCCTCATTATCCTCATCAATTGTGATGGTAATTCCCTTTTGATTTCACTTAGTCAACCTCTAACAATGAAGGAAAGTCAAGTGAGCAAAACTAACTTAAGTTCACAAGTCCTAATCAAAGACTAGATTTAGTGAAGCCTAAGCCAACTAGCAAGTCTCAATCACCAATCCACAAAGGAATTTTGATAACTTAAGGGTCTCTAATTGATCAATCCAAGCTAAGAATATAAAAATCTAATTTAAAATCCAACCAAGCATTTTATCAAACATTTGGAAGGTATAAAATAAAAACTTATAAAACTAATAAGATATAGCAAAATCTAAAACTAAACAAAGCAAAGAAATAACAATAACAAAGCAATTGAACAATAAGAAACGTGAAACATAAATTGCATTAATGAAAATTGAGAGTAACACATGAACTCATAAACTAGATTAGCAAAATAAAGGAATCAATAAGAGAAGTAGATAACTAAAGTGCTAGAACAAATAACAGTAGAAGAAGACTAAATAAAACCAAGGTACAATTCTAAAATTGAGAAGAAATAAGACTTAAAACACTAAAACCTAGAGAGAGGAGAGAGCCTCTCTTTCTAGAAAACTACATCTAAAACCTAACTAATTGTGAATGAATGAATGTGTGAATGATTGATTTTTCCTTCCAGCTCCATTCTGCAGCCTCTAATCTTCACTTTCAGACTTGAAACTGGGCCAAAAGCAGCCCAGAAATCGCCCCCAGCATCTTTTGTTTAATGCAGCACGTGACGCTCTATCACGCGTACGCGTCGGCCACGCGTACGCGTCACCTGAATAAATTCTTGGTCACGCGTACGCGTCATCCACGCGTACGCATCACTTGCCTGCTGCAGTGGTCACGCGTACGCGTCGCCTATGCGTGCGCGTCACTACCAGATTCTGAAAAACTTGATTTCTTGTGTTCCTTCCACTTTTGCATGCTTCTTTTCCATCCTCTGAGCCATTCCTGCCCTGAAAAAACTGAAATCACTTAACACACATATCACGGCATCGAATGGTAAAAAGAGAGGATTAAAATTTAGTAATTTAAGGCCAAAGAAGCATGTTTTCAATCACAACAAAAGATTAGGAAGGAAAAAGTAAAACATGATAATTTTATGAATAGGTGTGAGAATAATGGATAAAATCCACTCAATTCAGCATAAAATGTACCACAAAATAGTGGTGCATCAAGCCCATAGCTAAAGGATGGTTGGATTTCATTCAACGTTCCATCATCCCCACTGGTAACTGGTCAGAAGTGACCATTGATAGAGCCATCATGATTTATTGCATCATGATTAGAAGTGAGGTGGAAGTACATGAGGTGATCCCTCAAGAATTGTACAAGGTAGCTGAGAAGCCTCACACCAATGCAAGGTTGGCATTCTCACACCTCATCTATTATCTATGCATTTCAGCTAGAATTGTCATAGAAGGAGATATCTCCATTAGGGAGGATAAGCCCATCACCAGGAAGAGGATGGAGCAAACTAGAGAGCATGCACAAGAGGCTGTGCAACAGCCTCAACATGAGATCCCTAAGATGTCTCAAGGGATATATTTTCCTCCCCAAAGCTATTGGGATCAATGGCAAACTTCTCTTGGAGAACTGAGCACTAACATGGAGCAACTGAGGGTTGAGCATCAAGAGCACTTCATCACCCTCAATGAAATAAGAGAAGATCAAAGAGCCATAAAGGAAGACCAAAGGCTATGAGGGAAGAACAACAAAGGCAAAGGAGTGATATAGAAGAGATCAAGCATCAAATTGGATCCTCTAGGAGGAGCACTAGCCGCCACCATTAAAGGTGCACTCGTTCTCTTTTACTTCCTTTCCTTTTCTGTTTTTTGTTATGTTTTCTTTGTTTTCCTATTCTAGTTGCATGATCATTTGCATTGATATTTTAAAGTTGTAAAATGTTCCATATATCTCTCACTTTGCTTAAAAGAAAATTTTATTTGAAAGGAATTGAGAGATACATGAATTTGAAGTTTAAAATAAGAATAGTTTAATTATGTTGATGTGGTGGCATTGCTTTTGTTTTCTGAATGTATGATTAAATAGTGCATATTTGTGGTTGGAATTTTAGAATGTTGGCTCTTGAAAGAATAAGGAAAAAGGAAAAGTATTATTGGTAATCTAAAAAATCAATAAAATTGATTTTTGAACCAAGAAAAAGCAACAAAAAGAAAAAGAATGACCTCTCCACGTGTAAACTTCAAGCTCATCCTAAGCACACACCAAGTGGGCCCCGGAAGAGGATTGCTACATCATTTAATCAATTCTGTAAACCCTAGTAACTAGTTTAGTATAAATAGGACTTTTTACTATTGTATTAGCTACCTTGGGACGTTTAGTTCTTAGATCATGGGGGCTGGCCATTCGGCCATGCCTAAACCTTTCACTTATGTATTTTTCAACGGTAAAGTTTCTACACACCATAGATTAAGGTGTGGAGCTCTGCTGTTCCTCAAGGATTAATGCAAAGTACTACTGTTTTTCTATTCAATTCAACTTATTCTGCTTCGAAGATATTTATTCGCACTTCAATATGATGGATGTGATGATCGTGACAGTCATCATCATTCTCAACTTATGAATGCGTGCCTGACAACCACTTCCGTTCTACCTTAGATTGAATGGATATCTCTTGGATATCTAATACAGGGGACCGAGTCCGAGATATTAGTGTCTTCGTGGTATAAGTTAGAACCCATGGATGGCCTTCCCTGAGATCCGAAAAGTCTAAACCTTGTCTGTGGTATTCCAAGTAGGATCTGGGAAGGGATGGCTGTGACGAGCTTCAAACTCGCGAGTGCTGGGCGTAGTGACAGACGAAAAAGGATAGTAAATCCTATTCCAGTATGATCGAGAACCGACAGATGATTAGCCATGCAGTGACAGCGCATTGGACCTTTTTCACAGAGAGGATGGGATGTAGC
>NC_029791.2:85498123-85498265 GCF_000816755.2 Arachis ipaensis
TTACTTATTTCTGTAAACCCTAGTAACTAGTTTAGTATAAATATTACTATTGACTATTGTATTAGCTACCTTGGGACGTTTAGTTCTTAGATCATGGGGGCTGGCCATTCGGCCATGCCTAAACCTTTCACTTTTTCAACGG
>NC_029791.2:85498327-85503057 GCF_000816755.2 Arachis ipaensis
AAAGTACTACTGTTTTTCTATTCAATTCAACTTATTCTGCTTCGAAGATATTTATTCGCACTTCAATATGATGGATGTGATGATCGTGACAGTCATCATCATTCTCAACTTATGAATGCGTGCCTGACAACCACTTCCGTTCTACCTTAGATTGAATGGATATCTCTTGGATATCTAATACAGGGGACCGAGTCCGAGATATTAGTGTCTTCGTGGTATAAGTTAGAACCCATGGATGGCCTTCCCTGAGATCCGAAAAGTCTAAACCTTGTCTGTGGTATTCCAAGTAGGATCTGGGAAGGGATGGCTGTGACGAGCTTCAAACTCGCGAGTGCTGGGCGTAGTGACAGACGAAAAAGGATAGTAAATCCTATTCCAGTATGATCGAGAACCGACAGATGATTAGCCATGCAGTGACAGCGCATTGGACCTTTTTCACAGAGAGGATGGGATGTAGTCATTGACAACGGTGATGCCTTACAGAAAGCTTGCCATGGAAAGGAGTAGGAATGATTGGATGAAGACAGTAGGAAAGCAGAGGTTCAGAGGAACGAAAACATCTCTATACGCTTATCTGAAATTCTCACCAATGATCTACATAAGTATTTCTATCTTTATTTTCTGTTTATTTATTATTATTATTCGAAAACTCCATAACCATTTGATATTCGCCTGACTGAGATTTACAAGATGACCATAGCTTGCTTCATACCAATAATCTCCGTGGGATCGACCCTTACTCATGTAAGGTTTTATTACTTGGACGACCAAGTGCACTTGCTGGTTAGTTGTATCGAAGTTGTGAATGAAAAACGATTTATTAAGATGTGTGTACTGAGTTTTTGGCACCGTTGCCTGAGATCACAATTTCGTGCACCAAGTTTTTGGCGCCGTTTCCAGGGATTGTTCGAGTTTGGACAACTGACGGTTCATCTTGTTGCTCAGATTAGGTAATTTTCTTTTTCGTTTTATTTTCAAAAAAAGAATTATTTTTCAAAAATCTTTCAAAAAAGTATATTTTTTCTCCAGAATTTTTAAGAATGAATTCTAGTGTTTCATGAAGCATGTTGAAGCCTGGCTGACTGTAAAGCCATGTCTAAATTCATTTGGACTGAGGCTTCCAAACCATCATCACAAGAGCAAGCTAGTTGTTGCTAATCAAATTTGTTGTTGTATGACTGATTTGCATTCTAAAGCTTGGCTGGCCATTGGTCATGTCTAGTGTTTTGGACCGAAGCTTTCACTGAAAGCTTGGCTGGCTAGTGAGCCATGTCTAATTCCTGGACTGAAGCTTTAGACTAAGAGTGCAAGATACCTGGAATTCATATTAAAAATTTTGAAATCCTTATTTTTCTTTTTCAAATAATTTTCAAAAAATCCAAAAAAATTTATAAAATTATAAAATCAAAAATATTTTTATGTTTCTTGTTTGAGTCATGTGTCATGTTTTAAGTTTGGTGTCAATTGCATCTCCATTTGCACTTTTCGAAAAAATGCATTCATGCATTGCATTCATCATGATCTTCAAGTTGTTCTTGATAAACTTTCTTGTTTGATCTTCATATTATATTTTGTGTTGTATGGTGTTTTTAATATGCATTCTTGCATTCATATTGTCTAAGCATTGAAAATTTCTATGTTTGGTGTCTTGCATGTTTTCTTTTCTTGAAAACTTTCAAAAATAAGTCTTGATGTTCATCTTGATCTTCAAAGTGTTCTTGGTGTTCATCTTGACATTCAAAGTGTTCTTGCATGCATCATGTATTTTGATTCATAATCTTCATGTTTTGAGTCTTTTTGTTGTTTTTCTCTTTCATCATTAAAAATTCAAAAAATCAAAAAAATATCTTTCCCTTTTCTTCTCATCAAATTCGAAAATTTGAATTGACTTTTTCAAAAATTTTTAAAATCTTGTTATTTCTTATGAGTCAAATCAAATTTTCAATTTAAAAATTCTATCTTTTTCAAATCTTTTTCAAAAATCAAATCTTTTTCATTTTTCTTATTTATTTTCGAAAATTTTACAAATATTTTTTAAAAATCTTTTTCTTAATTTTATCTCATAATTTTCGAAAATATTATCAACAATTAATGTTTTGATTCAAAAATTTCAAGTTTGTTACTTTCTTGTTAAGAAAGATTCAAACTTTAAGTTCTGGAATCATATCTTGTGATTACTTGTGAGTCAAGTCATTAATTTTGATTTTAAAATTCAAATCTTTTTCAAAACTAATTTTAATCATATCTTTCTATCATATCTTTTTAAATAATATATTTTTCAAAAATTTGATTTTAAAATATCTTTTCTAACTTCTTATCTTCTTATCTTTTCAAAATTGATTTTCAAATCTTTTTCAACTAACTAATTGACTTTTTGTTTGTTTCTTATCTTTTTCAAAACCACCTAACTAGTCTTCCCTCTCTAATTTTCGAAAATACCTCCCTCTTTTTCAAAAATTCTTTTTAATTAATTAATTGTTTTAAATTTTAATTTTAATTTTATTTCCTCTTTAATTTTCGAAAATCATCAACTCCTTTTCAAAAATTATTTTCGAAAACTTTTCTCTCCCATCCGAAAATTCGAACACCACCTCCCTCTCTGTGTTCGAGTTTTTCCTCTTCTCTTCTTTACATTACATTCTTTTCTTCTTCTACTCATACAAAGGAACCTCTCTCTACTGAGGCAAAGAGGATTCCTATTATTTTCTGTTTTCTTCTTTTCATATGAGCAGGAGCAAGGACAAGAACATTCTTGTTGAAGCAGATCCTGAACCTGAAAGGACTCTAAAAAGGAAACTAAGAGAAGCTAAAATACAACAATCCAAAGACAACCTTACAGGAATTTTCGAACAGGAAGAGGAGATGGCAGCCAAAAATAATAATAATGCAAGGAGGATGCTTGGTGACTTTACTGCACCTAATTCCAATTTACATGGAAGAAGCGTCTCCATCCCTACCATTGGAGCAAACAATTTTGAGCTTAAACCTCAATTAGTTTCTCTGATGTAGTAGAACTGCAAGTTTCATGGACTTTCATCTGAAGATCCTTTTCAGTTCTTAACTGAATTCTTGCATATCTGTGATACAGTTAAGACCAATGGGGTTGATCCTGAGGTCTACAGGCTCATGCTTTTCCTGTTTGCTGTGAGAGACAGAGCTAGAATATGGTTGGATTCTCAATCAAAAGATAGCCTGAACTCTTGGGATAAGCTGGTCACGACTTTCTTAGGCAAGTTCTTTCCTCCTAAAAAGCTTAGTAAGCTTAGAGTGGATGTTCAAACCTTCAGAAAGAAAGAAGGTGAATCCCTCTATGAAGCTTGGGAGAGATATAAGCAACTGACCAAAAAGTGTCCTTCTGACATGCTTTCAGAATGGATCATCCTGGATATATTCTATGATGGTCTGTCTGAATTAGCTAAGATGTCATTGGATACTTCTGCAGGTGGATCCATTCACCTAAAGAAAACACCTGCAGAAGCTCAAGAACTGATTGACATGGTTGCTAATAACCAGTTGATGTACACTTCTGAGAGGAATCTTGTGAGTAATGGGATGCCTCAAAGGAAGGGAGTTCTTGAAATTGATTCTCTCAATGCCATATTGGCTCAGAACAAACTATTGACTCAACAAGTCAATATGATTTCTCAGAGTCTGAATGGAATGCAAGCTGCATCCAACAGTACTCAAGAGGCATCTTCTGAAGAAGAAGCTTATGATCCTGAGAATCCTGCAATAGCAGAGGTAAATTATATGGGTGAACCTTATGGAAACACCTATAACACCTCATGGAGAAATCACACAAATTTCTCATGGAAGGATCAACAAAAGCCTCAACAAGGCTTTAATAATGGTGGAAGAAATAGGTTTAACAATAGTAAACCTTTTCCATCATCCACTCAGCAACAGACAGAGAATTCTGAGCAGAATCCATCTAGCTTAGCAAATTTAGTCTCTGATCTATCTAAGGCCACTCAGAGTTTCATGAATGAGACAAAGTCCTCCATTAGAAATTTAGAGGCACAAGTGGGCCAGCTGAGTAAGAAGATCACTAAAACTCCTCCTAGTACTCTCCCAAACAATACAGAAGAAAATCCAAAAGGAGAGTGCAAGGCCATTGAATTGACCATCATGGCCGAACCTACAGGGGAGGAAGAGGACGTGAATCCCAGTGAGGAAGACCTCCTGGGACGTCCAGTGATCAACAAGGAGTTTCCCTCTGAGGAACCAAAGGACTCTAAAGCTCATCAAGAGACCATAGAGATTCCATTAAACCTCCTTATGCCCTTCATGCGCTCTGATGAGTATTCTTCTTCTGAAGAGAATGAAGATGTTACTGAAGAGCAAGTTGCCAAGTACCTTGGTGCAATCATGAAGCTGAGTGCCAAATTATTTGGCAATGAGACTTGGGAAGATGAACCTCCCTTGCTCACCAATGAACTAAGTGATCTGGATCAACTGACATTGCCTCAGAAGAGACAGGATCCTGGAAAGTTCTTAATACCTTGTACCATAGGCACCATGACCTTTGAGAAGGCTCTATGTGATCTTGGGTCAGGGATAAACCTCATGCCACTCTCTATAATGGAGAAACTGAGAATCTTTGAGGTACAGGCTGCCAAATTCTCATTAGAGATGGCAGACAAATCCATAAAACAGGTTTATGGCCTAGTAGAGGACGTATTAGTAAAGGTTGAAGGCCTTTACATCCCTGCTGATTTCATAATCCTAGA
>NC_029791.2:85503572-85506210 GCF_000816755.2 Arachis ipaensis
CTGATGAGTATTCTTCTTCTGAAGAGAATGAAGATGTTACTGAAGAGCAAGTTGCCAAGTACCTTGGTGCAATCATGAAGCTGAGTGCCAAATTATTTGGCAATGAGACTTGGGAAGATGAACCTCCCTTGCTCACCAATGAACTAAGTGATCTGGATCAACTGACATTGCCTCAGAAGAGACAGGATCCTGGAAAGTTCTTAATACCTTGTACCATAGGCACCATGATCTTTAAGGCTCTGTGTGACCTTGGTTCAGGGATAAACCTCATGCCCCTTTCTGTAATAGAGAAACTAGGAATCTATGGGGTGCAAGCTGCTAAAATCTCATTAGAGATGGCAGACAGTTCCATAAAACAGGTTTATGGACAAGTAGATGACGTATTAGTAAAGGTTGAAGGCCTTTACATCCCTGCTGATTTCATAATCCTGGACACTGGGAAGGAAGAGGATGAATCTATCATCCTTGGAAGACCCTTCCTAGCCACAGCAAGAGCTGTGATTGATGTGGACAGAAGAGAATTGATCCTTCAACTGAATGAGGATAACCTTTTGTTTAAAACTCAAGGATATCCTTCTGCACCCATGGAGAGGAAGCACGAAAAGCTTCTCTCAGTACAGAGTCAAACAAAGCCCCCACAATCAAACTCTAAGTTTGGTGTTAGGAGGCTTCAACCAAACTCTAAGTTTGGTGTTGAACACCCATATCCAAACTCTAAGTTTGGTGCTGGGAGTCTATAAAATTGACCTGATCACTTGTGTGGCTCCATGAGAGCCCACTGTCAAGCTATTGACATTAAAGAAGCGCTTGTTGGGAGGCAACCCAATTTTTATTTATCTAATTTTATTTTAATTTTTATTGTTCTTTCATGTTATATTAGGTTGATGATCATGTGGAGTCACAAAAACTACTGAAAAATCAAAAACAGAATGAAAAACAACATTAAAAACAGAACACCCTGGAGGAAGGGCTTACTGGCGTTTAAACGCCAGTAAGGAGCATCTGGCTGGCGTTCAACGCCAGAACAGAGCATGGAGCTGGCGCTGAACACCAGAAACAAGCATGAAGCTGGCGTTCAATGCCGGAAATATGCTGTATATGGGCGTTGAACGCCCAGAACAAGCATCACTTCGGCGTCTAAACATCAGAAATGCATGCAAAGGCATTTTACATGCCTAATTGGTGCAGGGATGTAAATCCTTGACACCTCAGGATCTGTGGATCCCACAGGATCACCTCAGGATCTGTGGATCCCACAGGATTCCCACATACCTCCACTCACCTTCCCTCCTCATAATCCTATATCACCCTCTCTCTCTCTCCATTCACAGTCATCCATTCTATTTTCCATTCACCACTCACATCCATACACCCCACCTACCTTTAAAATTCAAAATCTCTTTCCCACCCAAGCCCACCCATATAGCCGAATACACACATCCCTCCATCTCCTCCATATCTTTTTCTTCTTCTACTATTCTTTCTTCTTTTGCTCGAGGGCGAGCAACATTCTAAGTTTGGTGTGGTAAAAGCATAGCTTTTTTGTTTTTCCATAACCATTGATGGCACCTAAGGCCAGAAAAACCTCTAGAAAGAGGAAAGGGAAGACAAAAGCTTCCACCTTCGGGTCATAGGAGATGGAGAGATTCATCTCAAGGGTCTATAGCTCAGTGGTAGAACATTTGACTGCAAATCAAGAGATCCCTGAGATACCTCAGGGTATACACTTTCCTCCACACAATTATTGGGAGCAATTAAGGGTGGAAGATCAAGAGCACTCCATCATCCTCCATGAAATTAGAGAAGATCAAAGAGCTATGAGGGAGGAGCAAGAGAGACAAGGAAGAGACATAGAGGAGCTCAAAAGCACCATTGGTTCTTCAAGAAGAGGAAGACGCCACCCTCACTAAGGTGGACTCATCCCTTAATCTCCTTGTTTATTTATTTTCCTGTTTTTCATTTTTTATGTTAAATGTTTATTTATGTTTGTGTCTTATTACATGATCATTAGTATCTAAGTGTCTATGCCTTAAAGTAGTGAATATAAATCCATCACCTCTCTTAAATGAAAAATGTTTTAAAAACAAAAGAACAAGAAGTACATGGTTTCAAATTCATCCTTGAAACTAGTTTAATTATTTTGATGTGGTGACAATGCTTTTTGTTTTCTGAATGAATGCTTGAACAGTGCATATGTCTTTCGAAGTTGATGTTTATGAATGTTAAATATGTTGGCTCTTGAAGAATAAGGAAAAAGGAGACATGTTATTTGATAATATGAAAAATCATAAAAATGATTCTTGAAGCAAGAAAAAGCAGTGAATACAAAAAGCTTGAAGAAAAAAAAAGAAAAAAAAATGGCGAAAAAAAAGAGAAAGAAAAAGAAAAAGCAAGTAGAAAAAGCCAAAAGCTCTTAAAACCAAAAGGCAAGAGCAAAAAGCCAATAGCCCTTAAAACCAAAAGGCAAGGGTAATAAAAAGGATCCAAGGCTTTGAGCATCAGTGTATAGGAGGGCCTAAAGGAATAAAATCCTGGCATAAGCGGCTAAACTAAGCTGTTCCTAACCATGTGCTTGTAGCGTGAAGGTGTCAAGTGAAAACTTGAGACTAAGCGGTTAAAGTCAAGGTCCAAAGCAAAA
>NC_029791.2:85506279-85507305 GCF_000816755.2 Arachis ipaensis
TTCCCTTTCCTCTTTCTAGAGGTTTCTCTATCCTTAGGTGCCATCAATGGTTATGGAAAAACAAAAAAGAACTATGCTTTTACCACACCAAACTTAGAATGTTGCTCGCCCTCGAGCAAAAGAAGAAAGAATAGAAGAAGAAGAAATGGATGTGAGTGGTGAAGGGGTGATCGGGAAGAGAGATATAGGATTATGAGGAGGGAAGGTGAGTGGAGGTATGTGGGGATACTGTAGGGTCCACAGATCCTGAGGTGTCAAGGATTTACATCCCTACACCAATTAGGCATGTAAAATGCCTTTGCATGCATTTCTGGCGTTTAAACACCGAAGTGATGCTTGTTCTGGGCGTTCAACGCCCATATGCAGCATATTTCTGGCGTTGAACGACAGCTCCATGCTTGTTTCTGGCGTTTAGCGCCAGCTCCATGCTCTGTTCTGGCGTTGAACAACAGCCAGATGCTCCTTACTGGCGTTTAAACGCCAGTAAGTCTTTCCTCCAGGGTGTGATTTTTCTTCTGCTGTTTTTGATTCTGTTTTTAATTTTTTGATTTATTTTGTGACTCCACATGATCATAAACCTAATAAAACATGAAAGAACAATAAAAATAAAATAAAATTAAATAAATAAAAATTGGGTTGCCTCCTAACAAGTGCTTCTTTAATGTCAATAGCTTGACAGTGGGCTCTCATGGAGCTACACAGGTGATCAGGTCAATTTTATAGACTCCCAACACCAAACTTAGAGTTTGGATATGGGGGTTCAACACCAAATTTAGAGTTTGGTTGAGGCCTCCCAACACCAAACTTAGAGTTTGACTGTGGGGGCTTTAGTTGACTCTGTACTGAGAGAAGCTTTTTATGCTTCCTCTCCATTGTTACAGAAGGAGATTCTTGAGTTTTAAATACAAGGTTGTCCTCATTCAGTTGAAGGATCAATTCTCCTCTGTCTATATCAATCACAGCTCTTGCTGTGGCTAGGAAGGGTCTTCCAAGAATGATGGATTCATCCTCATCCTTCCCAGTATC
>NC_029791.2:85507479-85508893 GCF_000816755.2 Arachis ipaensis
TCACATATCTGCAAGAATTCAGTTAAGAACTGAAAGGGATCTTCAGATGGAAGTCCATAAAACTTGCAGTTTTGTTGTATCAGAGAAACTAATTGAGGTTTAAGCTCAAAATTGTTTGCTCCAATAGTAGGGATGGAGATGCTTCTTCCATGTAAATTGGAATTAGGTGCAGTGAAGTCACCAAGCAACCTCCTTGCATTATTATTGTTTTTGGCTGCCATCTCCTCACCCTGTTCGAAAATTCCTGTAAGGTTGTCTCTGGATTGTTGTATTTTAACTTCTCTTAGTTTCCTTTTCAGAGTCCTTTCAGGTTCAGGATTTGCTTCAACAAGAATGTTCTTGTCCTTGCTCCTGCTCATATGACAAAGAAGGGAATAACAAAGAAAATATGGAATCCTCTATGTCACAGTATAGAGATTCTTTTGTGTGAGTAGAAGAAGAAAAGAATGTAATGTAAGTAAAGAGAAGAGAAGAGAATCCAAACACAAGGGTGAGGAGAGCAGAGATATGAGATGTAGAGAAGTGTTAGTAAGTAATTAAATAAATAGAAGAGGATGAGAGAGAAGAGAATTTTCAAAAATAATTTTTGAAAAGGTGTTGATGATTTTCGAAAAAAAAAAGGGAAAAAATTTAAAATTAAAATTTAAAACAATTAATTAATTAAAAAGAATTTTTGAAAAAGAGGGAGGTATTTTCGAAAATTAGAGAGGGATAGTTAGTTAGGTAGTTTTGAAAGAGATAAGAAACAAACAAAAAGTTAATTAGTTAGTTGAAACAAATTTTGAAAATCAATTTTTAAAAAATAAGAAAATAAGAAGTTAGAAAAGATATTTGAAAAAGATATGTGGTGCACGAAATTGTGATCTCAGGCAACGGCGCCAGAAACTCTGTACGCACGTCTTAATAAATCGTTTTTGATTCACAACTTCGATACAACTAACCAGCAAGTGCACTGGGACGTCCAAGTAATAAACCTTACGTGAGTAAGGGTCGATCCCACGGAGATTGTTGGTATGAAGCAAGCTATGGTCACCTTGTAAATCTCAGTCAGGCGGATATAAAATAGTTATGGAGTTTTCGAACATAAATAATAAATAGAAAATAAGGATAGAAATGCTTATGTAATTCATTGGTTACAATTTTAGATAAGCGTATAGAGATGCATTCGTTCCTCTGAACCTCTGCCTTCCTGCTGTCTTCATCCAATCAGTCTTACTCCTTTCCATGGCTGGCTTTATGTAAGGACATCACCGTTGTCAATGGCTACTTTTTATCCTCTTTGGAAAATGGTCCGATGTGCTGTCACTGCATGGCTAATCGTCTGGAGGAATCACCCTTGTCAATGGCTGCATCCCATCCTCTTGTGAAAATAGTCCAAATGCTCTGTCACAGCACGGCTAATCATCTGAGGTTC
>NC_029791.2:85509044-85510318 GCF_000816755.2 Arachis ipaensis
GCATAGAACTCTTGAACCATTAGGATGCCGACTTGTTGGATGGGGTTTGTTAGAACTTCCCAACCTCTTCTTTGGATTTCATGTCGGATCTCTGGATACTCATTCTTCTTGAGCTTGAAAGGGACCTCGGGGATCACCTTCTTCTTGGCCAAAACATCATAGAAGTGGTCTTGAAGAGCTTTGGAGATGAATCTTTCCATCTCCCATGACTCGGAGGTGGAAGCTTTTGTCTTCCCTTTCCCTTTTTTAGAGGATTCTCCGGTCTTGGGTGCCATCAATGGTAATGGAAAAACAAAAAGCTTATGCTTTTACCACACCAAACTTAGAATATTGCTCGCCGTCGAGCAAGAGAAGAAAGAATAGATGAAGAAGAAGAAGAAGAAAATATGGAGGAGAGGGGGAGGGGTGTATTCGGCCAAGAAGGGGAAGAGAGGGTTGTGTTGTGTGAAAATGAAGAAGAATGGAGGGCTTTATATAGGGAAGGGAGGGGGGTAAGGTTCGGCCATAAGGGTGGGTTTTGGGTGGAAAATTGATTTTGAATTTTGAAGGTAGGTGGGGTATATGAGGTAGGTTTATGGGGAAGAGTGGATGGATGTGAGTGGTGAAGTGGTTATAGGGAAGAGAGATTGAGGTGATTGGTGAAGATTTTTGGGGAAGAGTGTTAATGGGATTGTGTGAAAGAGGGGTGAGAAGAAGTGAGTGGAGGTAGGTGGGGATCCTGTGGGGTCCACAAATCCTGAGGTGTTCAAGGATTTACAAACTTGCACCAAATTAGGCATGCAAAATGCCCTTGCACACAACTCTGGTCGTTCAGCGCCAGATTGGTGCTTGTTCTGGGCGTTGAATGCCCATTTGTTGCCCAATTCTGGCGTTGAACGCCAGAACCATGCTTGTTCTGGGCGTTCAGCGCCAGCTCTTCTCCAGGGTGCAATTCTGGCGTTCAAATGCCCAGATGCTGCCCATTTTGGGCGTTCAGCACCAGAACCATGCTCTGTTCTGGCGTTGAACGCCAGCCAGATGCTTCTTATTGGCGTTTAAATGCCAGTAAGGTCTTCCTCCAGGGTGTAATTTTTCTTCTGCTATTTTTGATTCTGTTTTCAATTTTTATATTTATTTTGTGACTCCACATGATCACGAACCTAATAAAACATGAAAGAACAAGAAAAATAAAATTAGATAAATAAAAATTGGGTTGCCTCCCAGCAACTTCTTTAATGTCAATAGCTTGACAGTGGGCTCTCATGGAGCCTCTCAGATGTTTAGAGCATTGTTGA
>NC_029791.2:85510380-85533876 GCF_000816755.2 Arachis ipaensis
CTCTTCAGAAGAGGAATACTCATCAGAGCTCATGAATGGCATAAGGAGGTTCAATGGAATCTCTATGTTCTCTAGATGAGTATCAGATTCCTTTGGTTCCTTAGAGGGAAACTCCTTATTGATCACTGGATGTCCCAGGAGGTCTTCCTCCTTGGGATTCACGTCCTCCCCTTCTTCCTTGGATTCGGCCATGATGGTTATATCTATGGCCTTGCAAAAAGTTAGTTAGTTAGTTGAAACAAATTTGAAAATCAATTTTGAAAAGATAAGAAGATAAGAAGTTAGAAAAGATATTTTAAAATCAAATTTTTTAAAAAGATAAGATAAGAAGATATTTTTGAAAAGATATGATTGAAATTAGTTTTTGAAACAGATTTGAATTTTAGAATCACAATTAATGACTTGATTCACAAGAAAGCACAAGATATGATTCTAGAACTGAAAGTTTGAATCTTTCTTAACAAGCAAATAACAAACTTGAAATTTTTGAATCAAAACATTAATTGATGATGTTATTTTCGAAAATTATGATATAAGATTAAGAAAAAAGATTTTTGAAAAATATTTTTATAATTTTTGAAATTAATTAAGAAAAATGAAAAAGATTTGATTTTTGAAAAAGATAAGATTTTTAAATTGAAAATTTGATTTGACTCATAAAAACAACTAGATTTTAAAAATTTTTGAAAAAGTCAAATCTAATTTTCGAAATTTTGAGAGAGAAAAAGGGGAAGATATTTTTTTGATTTTTGAAATTTTAATGATGAGAGAGAAAAAACATGAAAAATGATGCAATGCATGAAAGTTATGGATCAAAGCAAAGAATGCATGCAAGAATGATATGAATGTCCAGATGAACACCAAGAACACTTTGAAGATCATGATGAACATCAAGAACATATTTTTGAAAAATTTTTAATGCAAAGAAAACATGCAAGACACCAAACTTAGAAATCTTTAATGCTTAGACACTAAGATTTCAAGAATGCATATGAAAAACACCATACAACACAAAACACTAAAATATGAAGATCAATCAAGAAGGTTTATCAAGAACAACTTGAAGATCATGATGAATGCAATGCATGAATGTAATTTTCGAAAAATGCAGGATGAGTATGCAATTGACACCAAACTTAAAAATTGACACAAGACTCAAACAAGAAACACAAAATATTTTTTATTTTTATGATTTTTTTATTTTTTTTGGATTTTTCAAAAATTATTTGAAAAATAAAAATAAGGATTCCAAAATTTTTAATATGAATTCCAGGAATCTTGTACTCTTATTCTAAAGCTCCAATCTGAGGGTTAGACATGGCTTAATAGCCAGTCAAGCTTTAGCATGCAACATCAGAATATACTGCTCATTACTTATTAACTTGCCTCTATGCTGATGGTTGGAAGCCCCTATCCAAAAGAATTAGACATGGCTTTACAGCCAGTCAGGCTTCAACATGCTTCATGAAACACTAGAATTCATTCTTAAAAATTCTGAGGAACATAATATATTTTTGAAAAGATTTATTTCTTTTTTTTTCGAAAACAGATAAGAAATTTTTGAAAATTACCTAATCTGAGCAACAAGATGAACCGTCAGTTGTTCAAACTCGAACAATCCCGGCAACGGCGCCAAAAACTTGGTGCACGAAATTATGATCTCAGGCAATGGCGCCAGAAACTCTGTACGCACGTCTTAATAAATCATTTTTCATTCACAACTTCGATACAACTAACCAGCAAGTGCACTGGGTCGTCAAAGTAATAAACCTTACGTGAGTAAGGGTCGATCCCACGGAGATTGTTGGTATGAAGCAAGCTATGGTCACCTTATAAATCTCAGTCAGGCGGATATAAAATAGTTATGGAGTTTTCGAACATAAATAATAAATAGAAAATAAGGATAGAAATACTTATGTAATTTATTGGTTAGAATTTCAGATAAGCATATAGAGATGCATTCTTTCCTCTGAACCTCTGCTTTCCTGCTGTCTTCATCCAATCAATCTTACTCCTTTCCATGGCTGGCTTTATGTAAGGACATCACCGTTGTCAATGGCTACTTTTTATCCTCTCTGGAAAATGGTTCAATGCGCTGTCACTGCATGGCTAATCGTCTGGAGGCATCACCCTTGTCAATGGTTGCATCCCATCCTCTTGTGAAAATGGTCCAAATGCTCTGTCACAGCACGGCTAATCATCTGAGGTTCTCGATCATACTGGAATAGGATTCACCCTCCTTTTGCGTCCGTCACTACGCCCAGCACTCGCGAGTTTGAAGTTCATCATAGTCATTCAATCCAGTTCAACTTTGGCTTGTGACGTGTTTCTGGCATTTAACTCCAGACAGCAGCGTAGAACTGGCGTTCAACGCCCTTTTACGTCATATAAACTCGGCCAAAGTATGGACTATTATATATTGCTGGTAATCCCTGGATGTCTACTTTCCAACGCAATTGGAAGCGTGCCATTTTGAGTTTTGTAGCTCCAGAAAATCGACTTTGAGTGCAGGGAGTGCAGAATCCAACAACATCAGCAGGCCTTCTTCAACCTCTGAATCTGATTTTTACTCAAGTCCCTCAATTTCAGCCAGAAAATACCTGAAATCACAGAAAAACACACAAACTCATAGTAAAGTCTAGAAATGTGAATTTAACATAAAAACTAATGAAAACATCCCTAAATGTAACTAAATTCTACTAAAAACATACTAAAAACAATGCCAAAAAGCGTATAAATTATCCGCTCATCAATATGATATGAAAAGATATGATTAAAAAGATATGATTTTGAAAAAGATAAGATAAAAAGATATTTTTGAAAAGATATGATTGAAATTAGTTTTGAAAAAGATTTGATTTTTAAAATCACAATTAATGACTTGATTCACAAGAAATCACAAGATATGATTCTAGAACTTAAAGTTAGAATCTTTCTTAACAAGTAAGTAACGAACTTGAAATTTTTGAATCAAAACATTAATTGTTGATGATATTTTCGAAAATATGATATAAAATTAAGAAAAAGATTTTTGAAAAATATTTTTAAAATTTTCAAAAATAAATAAGAAAAATGAAAAAGATATGATTTTTGAAAAAGATTTTGAAAGAGTTTTGAAAAGTCAACTCAAATTTTCGAAAATTTATGAGTGAAAAAGGGAAAGATATTTTTTTGATTTTTTAAATTTTAATGAAGAAAGATAAAAACATGAGAAAGACTTAATGCATGAGAATTTTAGATCAAACAATGAATGCATGCAAGAACACTATGAATGTCAAGATGAACACCAAGAAAACTTCGAAGATCAAGATGAACACCAAGAACATATTTTTGAAAAATTTTTGATGAAAGAAAAACATGCAAGACACCAAACTTAGAAATCTTTAATGCTTAGACACTATGAATGCAAAGATGCACATGAAAAACAACAAAAGACACAAAATAAGAAAACATCAAGATCAAACAAGAAGACTTACCAAGAACAACTTGAAGATCATGAAGAACACTATGAATGCATGAATTTTCGAAAAATGCATAAAATTTTTAGAAAAAATGCAATTGACACCAAACTTAAAAATTGACTCAAGACTCAAACAAGAAACACAAAATATTTTTGGTTTTTATGATTTTATGATGATTTTTTTGGATTTTTGTATATTTTTTTTGAAAAACATATAGGAAAAAGAAAATAAGAAATTCAAAAATTTTTAATAAGAATTCCTGGAATCTTTCAATGTTAGCCTAAAGCTCCAATCCAAGGGTTAGACATGGCTTAATAGCCAGCTAGCTTTAGGATATAAATCAGTCATGCAATAACAAATTTGATTAGCAACAACTAGCTTGCTCTTGTAATGATGACTTGGAAGCCTCAGTCCAAATGAATTTAGACATGGCTCTACAGCCAGCCAAGCTTCTACATGCTTCATGAAACTCTAGAATTCATTCTTAAAAATTCTGAAATAATTTTCGAAAAAATAAGGAAAAATTTTTTGAAAGATTTTTGAAAATTTTTTTTTTTAAAAATAAAACAAAAAGAAAATTACCTAATTTGAGCAACAAGATGAATCGTCAGTTGTCCAAACTCGAACAATCCCCGGCAACGGCGCCAAAAACTTGGTGCACGAAATTGTGATCCCTGAAAATGGCTCCAAAAACTTGGTGCTCTAATCTTAATTCATAATTTGTCACAACCTCGATACAACTAACCAGCAAGTGCACTGGGTCGTCCAAGTAATAAAACCTTACGTGAGTAAGGGTCGATCCCACGGAGATTGTTGTTATGAAGCAAGCTATGGTCATCTTGTAAATCTCAGTCAGGCGGATATCAAATGGTTATGGAGTTTTCGAATAATAATAATAAATAAATAGAAAATAGGATAGAGATACTTATGTAATTCATTGGTGAGAATTTCAGATAAGCATATAGAGATGCTTTCGTTCCTCTAAACCTCTGCTTTCCTACTGTCTTCATCCAACCAATCCTACTCCTTTCCATGGCAAGCTGTATGTTAGGCATCACCGTTGTCAATGGCTACATCCTGTCCTCTCAGTGAAAATGGTCCAATGTACTGTCACTGCATGGCTAATCATCTGTCGGTTCTCGATCATATTGGAATAGGATCCATTGATCCTTTTGCGTCTGTCACTACGCCCAGCACTCGCGAGTTTGAGGCTCGTCACAGCCATCCCTTCCCAGATCCAACTCGAAATACCCCAGACAAGGTTTAGACTTTCTGGATCTCAGGAATGGCCATCCATGGGTTCTAACTTATACCACGAAGATTCTGATTAAGGAATCCAAGAGATACTCATTCAATCTAAGGTAGAACGGAAGTGATTGTCAACATTCATTATCAATTCTGTCATCATTCATATCATCATTATCATTTCCTCACTTAACCAAAAATCATTACTTCAAAACCTTTCTTCACCGCCAAGTTAACTCGTTCTCTAAGCTTTCCCCTCTCCCTATGATTAGGAACTAATTTTGGAACTTTAAAAGGTAACAATAGAGCTTTGGATGTTTGGAAATTGGTTAAAATCACAAAAATTCACTTTTCCCAAAACAGGAGTTCTGCGTACGCATGCTATGTTTCACGTACGCGGGGGTGTCATTTGCCCAACTCGTGTATGGGACTATTGTCCGCATACACGAGCCCTTCAGACAGAGGAAATGTCCTGCGTCACGTGTTACCTGCCCGTGTACGCGATCCTGTAAAATTCCTCCTTCGCGTATGCATGCACACGCCTGTGTACGTAGGATGACTGGACATAACCCAAGTCCACGTCACTTGTATGTTCGCGTACGCATCTCCTCCATACATGTTAAAAAGCAACTATGTCCTGCAGAAATTTCTTTTGCACACCAAACTTTTGATACGCATAACTTTTTTGTTAGAAATTGGTTTTATCCGTTCCTCGAACGGTGTAAACTTAATGATCCAATTTTAATTTAAAATAAGTTTGACAGATATTGAGTTTGAAAGCTGAGTTATGGCCTGTAAAATCTGGTCAAAAATTAAGTTTCACAAAATTTTACCGAACCTTTATTTTTACCAAACCTTCATTTCTAAACTAATATATACTCCTCAAAACCACACCCATTATAAAACAGGATTACAACCATTCCATCTCCTCCCCTTTACATTATTTACGCAGTTATAATGATTTTTACTCCAAACAACCCCAGAATCATACAACGTAACTCATCATAATATATTATTATCATCAAACACCAAAATCATCAATCAACAAGATCATCATTCATTAACTGATTCTCAAGATAATTACATATTTTCATCAAGGTTACTAAAGATTAACATACTTACAGATACCTTGGCCGAGTCCTCCCTAATGGAGAAACACCTCAAATATTTTTGTTCCACAACCGTCCATGGCTCTAACTCCTTTCCAATAATAAATTTAGCTCCCAAGGTTCTAATTCAAGCTCCCAACATCATCAATTTGTCTCTAAAACAAAAAATTCAATCTAATTTTACACAATACAACTATAATCAACATAGAGTTCATAATTCCAAATATGGCACAAGGATTGGAAGGTTCATACCTTACCCTACAGTTATTTCTAACTAAAACACTCCAATCCCCACAAGCCAGCTTGATCCTAACACATTAAAACTTCAAAAATCTCAATTCCCAAATAGCCAGATTTCAAAATTAGGAAGGAGAAACTATGTGTGCAGGTGAGATATCCTTACCAAATTGTTTAGTAGGCCTTGTAGAGCTCAATGCGGTGGTCGTGTGGCCGTAAACAATGCGGCGACCGGAGCTCTCGATTGAAAGTTATATGAGATTGAAATTGAGTAAGGGTTTAGGTTAGGGTTCCTTGTGTTCCTCCCTTTTCCAGCGTGAAGTGTGATGAATGGGGATGAAAGGAGCTAAACCTGTCATTTATATGTTGGGCCATGGACCTAGTTTGAGTCCGGTCCGCTGGTTCGGCCCGTTGGCCCGGTTTTAGGCCAAATTCTTTAAAATTAGTGCCGAAATTTGTCTTTTTAATATTTCTAACTCGTTGGATTAATAAAACTTAATTTCTTTATTTCTTTGGTTAATAATTAATATATTGGCTAATTATTTACTAATTACGTAGGGTTTACATCCTACCCACAAAAATAAGAATTTTATCCTCAAAATTCAGATTTAGTTACCTGAAAAGAGGTGTGGGTAGTCCTTTCTCATTTTAGATTTGAGTTCCTAAGTGTGTTCTTCAAATCTGGCTTGACTCCAAGCAAATTTAACCAATAAAACCTTTTTCCCCCATAGTATCTTCACACTGGTATTGTCGATTCTGAGCGGTGTTACTTGGAGTGTCAAATCCTCTTTTAATTGCACTGATTCAAGTTCCAGAACATGGCTGGCATCAGGAGTATACTTCCAAAGCTGTGAGATGTGAAACATGTCATGCAAGTTTGAAAGATGCGGTGGTAAGGCTATTCGGTAGGCTATTGTTCCAATTCTCTTTAGAATCTGAAACGGACCGATATAACCAGGGTTCAACTTCTTTCTCTTAATTGCTCTACCCACTCTTGTGGTTGAGGTAGCCCTTAAGAATACGTGATCTCCTTCATCGAACTTTAAAGGTTTTCACCTCTGATCGGTGTAGCTTTTGTGGAGGCTTTGAGCAGTAAGCATTCTATTTCGGATTTTCTTAATTTGTTTGATAGTTTCGGCTACTAACTCAGGCCCCAACAAACTCGATTTTCCAGCTTTATACCAACACAATGGAGATTGGCCCTTCCTACCACACAGAGCCTCATACAGATCCATTCTGAGGCTCGAATGATAGATATTCCACTAGCGGCATATATCGATTCCAGCTCGCCGATTAGTCCAGAATGCAAGCTCTCAACATATCTTCTAGGGTTTGAATGGTCCTCTCCAATTGGCCATCATTTTGAGGATGGTATGCCATACTTAAGCTCAACTGAGTTCCAAACACATGGTAGAAAGCTCCCCAAAATCTTGAAGAGAAACGGGAATCTCTGTTAGAGATTATGGTGGTAGGGACACCATGCAACCTTAAAATTTTCTTGATGTACAAGCGCGCTATCCCTTCCAAGGTATAATTCATCTGAACGGGCAAAAAGTGAGCCGACTTTGTCAGCCAATCCACAATTACCCAAACATCATCAAATCCAATTCGAGTTCTTGGAAAACCTGACACAAAATCCATTGCGATACTTTCCCACTTCCATTGAGGAATCTCTAAAGGTTGAAGGGTTCCGGATGGTTTCTGATGCTGAATCTTGACTTTTTGACAGGTTAAACACTTAGAAACATACGATGCCACATCTTTTTTCCTTCCTAGCTACCAAAACATTACCTTCAAGTCATGGTATATCTTAAACTTACTCCAGTGAGCTTCCGTTAACACGTCTTGTCTTAAACTTCCCACGTTCGGTATACAAATCCTCCCCTTATACCTCCACACTCCTTTTCTATCTTGTGCGACTTCTTCAGGTTTCTTTTGTTCAACTGTTTGTAACATTTTTCACATTTCCTGATCATTCAGCTCAGCTTTATGAAATTCATCATTAAAGTCACTCGAGACGTGCAAGTGACTCAAACATACTTCACCTACTACTTCCTTTATGCCCAAATTCAAGTCTTTAAAATGTTTCAGCAACTTTTCCTCTTCAAGCATCATCCATGCGACATATAATGATTTCTGGCTTAAAGCATCTGCCACGATGTTAGCCTTTCCCGAATGGTAATTTAATCAAAGTCATAATCTTTTAGCAGCTCCATCCGCCACCTCTGGCGCATATTCAATTCTCGTTAATCGAAAAGATATCTCAAACTCTTGCGATCAGAGAAAACTTGAAACTTGACTCCATATAGATAATGCCTTTGGGCTTTCAGAGCAAACATAACCACAACGAGTTCTAATTCCAGACTTAGTTCATTTCATGTGGCCTCAATTGTCGAGAAGCATATGCTTCGACATTACGGTGTTGCATTAGCACACACCCCAGACCTTTCAATGACGTGTCACAATATACCTTAAAGGCTCATCAGGTTCAGGTAACACAAGTACAGCCGCAGTAGTCTATTTCTGCTTCAGAGTTTGGAAACTCTCTTCGCATTCTGATGTCCAAACAAATGGTGCATCTTTTCTGGTTAGTGAAAGAGGAGTTTCGTCAGCTTAGAATTTATTCTCAATAAAATAAATCACTTCGTTGCAAGTATAGTTCCAAAGCGACAAATAACCCTCAATCAAAGTTTAATTTTGCTTGTCACAAGTTCAACTGAATAAAAATAATCGAGAGTATTACTCTCGGGTCGTTCTCCCTAGGAATTACAATTGATTTCTCAATTATTGGTTATGAGTTTCACGAGGTTGGGTTGATGATAAGACAAGAAATTAAAAAGGCAAGAATTTAAATGACAATAAAGTAAAGAAAACAATTAAAGATAACAAATACTAAAAAGAGTCATTCATGGCAAGGATTGAGAATCAAGGTTTTCTATCCTAGTTATTAATCATAACACAATAATTATCAAGAGCTAAAGCCTATTACGTTATCTTCAACATCGGAAGAAAGTCAAATATTCCTAGTTAATCCTAATCCATAAGTAATGTTAATGGAAACAAGATTAACTAACAATTCAAGATCACCAATCTAAATTGGATATTAATGACTCAAGATCACCTAATTTTTTTCCAAGCCAAGAATGCTAAAAAACTACTGTAAACCTAAGCCAAGCATTTTATCAAACACTTGGTGTGCATAAAAATAAAAGCATAATAAATTGCAATAAGAATAAAATCTACTACTACCAAATGCAAGAAAATAACAATAACAACTCAATTAAACATCAATGACATGAAAACATAAAATTGCATTAAAGAAAATCCAAATTCAACAATAGTGCATGAACATGAAAATGACATAAAAGGGAAACTAATAATGTAAACTAAGAGAACAAAGATGTAGGAATAAGAAATTGCAAGGAAACAAAATCAAAGCAATAATTAAATTCTAAACCTAAGAGAAATCTATCCTAAATCTACCCTTATTTCTAGAGAGAAGAGGGAGCTACTCTCTATAGCATGGTTTTATAAATTCTCCATAATTTGAGCTTAAGAGTGAAAACATGCTTTTTAGGCCTTTAATTGGTTAATTTTAATTCACCTTTGATTCCACTAGATACCTTGATGTGTTTATTGAGTGAATTCAAGTTCAAAAGGCTAGGAATGGATCAAAGGAATGAAGATAAAAGCATGCAAAGTGGAAAAATCATGGAAAATCAAGGATTTGGGAGGCATTTATCGACGCACACGCGTAGCAGACGTGCACGCGCGGAAATGATGAAGTCACATGGTGACGCGTACGCGTACATGACGTGTACATGTGGAAAGCAAAATTGCCAAGCGACGCGTATGCATGATGCTGGGGGCGATTTCTGGGCTTCCCAGGCCCAAATCCAACTCATTCCAGAGCCTATTACATGCAGAAATCAATAGCAGTCAAGGGGGAGACACCTAGTTTAGTTTTCATCATGCTTTAGCTAATTTCTAGAGAGAGAAGCTCTCTCTTCTCCTTAGAATTAGGTTAGAGGTAGATTAGAATTTCTTAGATCTAGGTTTAATTCTTGCTTTGATTTACTCTTCCTTTACAATTTCTTGTTCCTCTACCTTTGCTTTCTTAGTTTTGTATTTGAATTCTTGTAATTTTTTACCTATTTGTTGATGCACTCTTGTTTCTTCTACTTATCTTTAATGCAATTTATGTTTGATGTTTCTTTCATTGTTGATTTGAGTTATTGTTGTTAATTCCTTGCTTTGAGTAGTTGTAGATTTAAATTTCTTGCAATTCTATCTTGCTTTCCTTTTATGCCTTCCAAGTGTTTGATTAAATTCTTGGAAGGATGTTAGAGTATATTTTTCTCCTCTTGGCTTTGGTTGAGTAATTAGAGACTCTTGAGTTATCAAACTCTTTTGTTGATTGATAATTGGAAATTGCTAATTGATTTTAATGACATTAAATCTAGTCTTTCTTTAGGATTTGACTAGGACTTCTGGACTCAAATTGATTATCTCTACTTGACTTTCCTTCATAGCTAGAGGTTGAATAAGTGGAGCAATGAACAATTCTCATCACAATTGATTATGATAATGAGGATAGGACTTCTAATAATCATTCCTTGCCAAGAGCTTTCTTAGTTATTAGTTTATTTCTTTCGCCATTTACATTTCTTGTCTCTTATTCAAAACCCCAAAATACTTGTCCCGTAACCAATAGCAAGAACACTTCCCTGCAATTCCTTTGAGAGATGACCCGAGGTTTGAATACTTCGGTTATTTTTATTGGGGTTTGTTACTTGTGACAAACAATTTTTTGCATGAGAGGATTATTTGTTGGTTTAGAAACTATACTTGCAACGAGATTTCATTGAGGAATTCTAAACCACGAAAAATCCGTTTATCACAAACCAACGAACAATTCTCACATCAAATTTAAATAGATTGGTTGTCACAAGTACAAACCCCAATGAAAATTAACCGAAGTATATAAAGCTCGGGTCGTCTCACAAGGAATTGCAATGAAGTGCTCAATTATTGGCTATGAAGATGCAAGGGGGGTTTAATTTATAAAAGGGGCAAGAAAGTAACTGGCAAGAAAAGTAAATCGAACAATTAAAGAAAGTAATTAATAAAGAGAGACATTCATGGCAAAGATTGAGAATATAAGCTTTCTATCCTAGTCACTAATCATAACAATAATTAACAATAGCTTATCTCATTTCGTCAACTCCAACATAGAAGAAAGTATAATGTTATTTTCCATGAGAGAAAGTCAAATAAGACTAATTAATCTCAATCCAAAAATCCTAATCAACTTACTAATTAAATTATCAAGAGATTAGAGTCAATGGAAATAATATTAACTAACAACTCTAGATCACCAATCAAAATTGGGTATTAATGACTCAAGATTGCCTAAAATCTCTTTCCAAGCCAAGAATGCTCAAAAACTACACTAACATCCAACCAAGCATTTTCTCAAATACTTGGAAGGCATAAAAGGAAAGCATAATAAAATTGCAAGGAAAGGTAAACTCTACAACTACCCAATGCAAGAAATCAACAATAACAACTCAAATCAACAATAGAAGAACATAAACATCAATTATATTAAGGAAAACCCAATCCAACAAGAGTATTCATAAACATAAAAGTGACATAAAAGAGAAATTAACACTACAAACTAAGAGAATGAAAGTGTAGGAACAAGAAATCATAAAGGAAACAAGATAAGAACAAGAATTAAACCCTAGATCTATGATGCAAAGTACCCTAAGAACGCTAATTCTAGAGAGAAGAGGGAGCTTCTCTCTCTAGAAACTAACCTACATGATGCTATCCTACAACTAATTGCTCCCCCTTTATCCAAGCTTGAATTCTGCTTGAAATAGTCTCTGGAATCAGTTGGATTTGGGCCTGGGCAGCTCAGAATTGCCCCCAGCATTTTATCTTTAATGAGGTCACGTGCGAGCTGTGACACGTACGCATGGGTCACTAAGAAACCCCATTTTTAGGGTTTATTTATGCTTATTTTAGGGGATTTTATGACCTTTTTCTCACATTTATTCAAGAAAATAGCATGGTTTCATGATTGTCTCCTAATTTGTGCTTAAGTGTGAAAACATACTTTTTAAGCCCTTAATTGCTCATTTTGATTCTCCTTTGATTCCACTAGATGCCTTGATATGTTTGTTAGTGAATTCAAATTGCAAAGGCTAGGAATGGATCAATGGGGGTGGAGAGGAAAAGCATGCAAATGGAGAACTCATGAAGAAACAAGGATTTGGGATGCTGAGATAGATGCACACGCGCAGCAGACACGCACGCATGGAAAGTGACGTCGCAAGGCGAGGTGTACGCGCACATGACGCGTACACGTGGATAGCAATTTGTCAAGCGACGCGTACGCGTGCCCCACGCGCATGCGTCGGTGCTCGCATGTGACCCACTTAAAGTGAATCCGCTGGGGCGATTTCTGAGCTTCCCAGGCCCAAATCCAGCTCATCTCTAATGCTATTAAGGATTGAAGGGGAATCAACACATTACGTCACATTAGTTTAGTTTAGTTTAGTTTTGGAGGGAAAGTTAGTTTCTAGAGTGAGAAGCTCTCTCTTCTCTCTAGAATTAGGATTAGGTTAGATCTAGATTAGGATTTCTTAGATCTAGCTTAATTTCATGCTTAGATTCACTTTTCCTTTACAAATTCTTGTTCCTCTACCTCTCCTCTCTCTAGTTTAGCATTTAATTCTTGTAATTCTCTACTTTTATGTTGATGCACTTTTGTTTCCTCAATTTTTCTTTTAATGCAATATATGATTCATGTTTCTTTATTGTTGAATTGCTTTGTTGTTGTTTAATTCCTCGCAATTGAGTAGTATAGATTTACTTTTCTTGCAATTTAATTTTACTTTTCTTTTATGCCTTCCAAGTGTTTGACAAAATTCTTGGGAAGGTAACTTAGGAATTCTTGAGTTACTAATGTCCAAGTGATTGATAGTTGGTAGCCATTGACTCTAGCTCTCATTAATTCAATTAGTGAATAGCTAGGACTTATGGACTTGGATTGATATAGCTCATTTGACTTTCCTTTACTTGTTAGAGGATGATTTAATGGGATTAATCCTTGCAATTATCATGTTGTGGTTAGTGATAAGGATAGAGATCCTTGACCACCAAACCTTGCCAAGACCTCTTTTTGTCATTTGATTTCCATTGCCATTTACTTTTCTTGTTTCTCATCTTAAAAACCCCAAAGATACTTCAAAGCCAATAATAAGAACACTTTATTGTAATTCCTAGGGAGAACAACCCGAGGTTTCAATACTTTGGTTATTTTTATAGGGGTTTGTTACTTGCGACAACCAAATTTTTGTATGAAAGGAATTTTGTTGGTTTAGAAACTATACTTGCAATGAGATTTCATTTGTGAATTCTACACCATCGAAAATTCATTCATCAGTCATGTGTACTCGTCGCTTGGCTTTTCCTCCTCACGCGTACGCATCATGCCACGCGTACGCGTCGCCTGGCGACCTCATCTCCACGCGTGCGCATCATGCCATGCGTGCGCGTCGATGTATGCACTCCAAATCCTTGTTTTTCCATGAATTCTCTACTTTGCATGCTTTTCTCTTCACTTCTTCCATCCAATACTTGCCTTATGAACTTGAAATCACTCAAAAAACACATCAAAGCATCGAATGGAATTAAAGTGAATTAAAATCACCAATTTAAGGGCCTAAAAAGCATGTTTTTACACTTAAGCACAAATTAAGGGAGAATTAAAAAAACCATGCTATTTCATTGAATACATGTGAGAAAAGGTGATAAAATCTCCTAAATTAAGCACAAGATAAACCACAAAATTGGGGTTTATCAAACCTCCCCACACTTAAACCAAGCATCTCTTCATGCTAAACTCAAGAAAGAAACAAAGGGGATCAACATTTATTCAATGCAAACTACCCAGATGCAACTACCTACATGCAATCTATCTAAATGAATGCAATTACTTGGTCAAAATAAATCAATTTCCAAGAATACATATATAAGTACATGGGCTAAAGCAATATCAATCAAAGCAAACCCACAATTGAATTGAGTTATTGAAAAGATTTTACAAACTTGCAAGAAAAGATTATCATAGGTGAAAACATGTAATTGAGCAATCGAACCCTCACCGGATGTGTATCCGCTCTAGTCACTCAAGTGTATAGAGTTGATTCACTCAATTCTCCCCTAATCATGCTTTCTAAGATTTGTTTTTTATCTAACAATCAACAATTATTTCATGCATGCATACAAATATCATGAGGACTTATCCAAGGTTGTAATGGGGCTAGTGTCAAGGTAGGATGCATATGGTCAAGTGAGCTTGAAATTTGAATCTTTGATTAACTTAAGCTTCCCACCTAACCTATGAGAACCTATATAATTTCAAAGCTAACCTAACTACCCATTCTTCACTTTTCACATACTCATGCATTTTCTTTCTTGTCACAACACATATGCATTGATTTTTATTGAACTTTACTTTGGGGCATTTTGTCCCCTTCTTATTGCTTTTGTTTTTCTTTCTTTTTCTTTTTCTATTTTTTTATTTTTTTTATATATATACAATTTTTATTTTTATTTTTCTCTTTTTTTTTTCAAACTAAAATACACACAAAAGTATCAGCGCATATGGTTTAAACATAATTGATACATGAGTATGTACCCAATTTCCATGATTTTCAACAAAATCACAAAATACACTTTTATCTCTACCCAATGTTTCCAACTCTCCCAAAATCAAATGATAAACACTCTCACTAGCCTAAGCTAATCAAAGATCCAAACAAGAGACATTTATTATTTTTCGCTTTAAGGCTTGTAATGTGCTAAAATTAAGAACAACTGGGTTAAGCATAGGCTCAAAATTGGCTAACAATGGAAGATAAAAGGTAAGGCTATTTGGGTAAATGAGCTATTTGAAATAATGGCCTCAATCATATAAGTGCATTCATATACAAAATAATGGACATAAAGAATCAAACAAATCAAAGATTACAATCATAGAAAGAGAATAATACACACAAGAATGAAAATAAATGGTTATATAATGTAACCACACAATTAGGCTCAAAACTCACATGCTTATATGTTCTTAGCTCAAAAATCATGTTCCACAATGTGTATAATTGAAGCAAGTTCTAAAATTTTTTTTCAATCAATTGGGGTGCCCTATAGATAAAATCCTTGAAAAATTTAATTATTTTGACTAAGCTTATTATATATATATGCAAAACAAGAAAATGCGACTAAAAATTCTAAAAAGACCTAAGAATGAAATGCAAAACTGTTGGGATTATAAACTTGTCACCCAAAAATGCCGACTGGTCGGACGACCTCCCCACACTTAAAAGTTTGCACTGTCCTCGGTGCATTCAAAGATGAGCAAGGGGGTACGGCGACTTTCCGGGTTGCCACCTTCAGCTGGCGGATCAACCAGTGCTGCATGTTCTTCCTCCCGCTTCCGTTTTTGCTTATGGTGAATCATTCATGAAAAATAGAGAATAACACCGTAAGATGAGAGAATACAAAAGCAAGGAAGCATAAATTTTTGGAATGAGGTAATCACTAGAATTAAGTGAGTGAATTAGTGTGACATTAAGGGAGAATAGTGTGTGAGTTCTAAGTTGCATGCGGTTTAGAACACACACACTAGCATAGAGAGCTACGTCATGATTATACAAAGAAGGTATGCACTTCACTCATTCTAGTGTGCTTGAAATACTTCAAAGAAAACTTGAAGGTTAAGAGAACCAAACAAGCAATAAAGAAGCATAAAAGTATTCAAGCAAAATCAAGCAATTGTGAATTGGGTAACGGATGGACATTGATTGATGTGCAAGGAAACTTAGTGGACCAAATGATATATAGAGCTCACACATCAACAATGACACATATTAAAATTTGTTTACAACACCTAAGTAACATATGAGTGGAAGACATGGGTGTTGTGGAAGACATGGGTTCTATGGAACTTAGGAAAAAGAAGATAGAAGTGAAAATCAATCACCTAGCAAGCATGGTCCACAAAGCTTAGAAAGCTCAAAAATATGTCACTAGGTAAGCTTTTGATCTAATTCCACAATTCTACAATCTCAATGCATGAAATAGGTGACGTGAATAAGGGTCAATCATAACAAGCATCACATAAAAAAATGCATTTATAATGTACGATTGCCTAACAATGAATGATAAATACATGGTGGCCAAAACATGCAATTCAAAAGAATTAAGATGCTTGAAGGCAATGTACAAGTACTTAGTGTTCACAAACAATAAGCATTAAGAATTCAAAACCAAGTAACACTTATAACCTCAATTAAGAAATCCAACAATGAAACTTAACAACAATGATGTTAAAATAACATCATATCAATAATCAGTAGCAATAGATAGCAAACAAAATTGGTAATCCAACACTCATAATGAAAACAGAAAAATAAACATGAAACAAACTAACTAAACAACTAACTAATTAACTAACTAAAAGAAATGGTGATAAATGGTGTTTGGCAGTCTCGGATCCACGTGTACGCATGGGCGAGGTGTACGCGTGGATTGTCAAAAAACTTGGTGTCATGTGTACGCGTGGGTGACGGGTACGCGTGGCATGGTGCTCTGTTTTTCAAAATTTTTCAAGTTCTTGCACCAAACCAAGCATTCCAAACCTCCAAACAGCTACCAAAACACCATAAGACCTTATTTAACAGACTAGACTCCCAATTAAACTCAACTAACTAAAAAAAATATGAAATTAAAGTAATTTTTACCAATATTTACAAAAAGGACAAGGGAAAGATGTTACCACAGTGGGGTGTCTCCCACCTAGCACTTTTGTTTATTGTCCTTAAGTTGGACTTATAGAGAGCTCTCATCAAGGTGGCTTGTGCTTGAATCCATCCTTGAACATCCACCAATGCTTGGACTTCTAATAAGCTCCATCATTCGAAGTTAATAGCTCCAAGCTTTGATGGAGTTCTTCACAAACCATGAGCTCCCAAAGTTGATCCACACCTTGTAATCCAGGATCCCATACTTTGTTTTCACACCCGTCATCAAATTGATCACGTTGATTTCCACCGGGTGGTAGAGAAGCTGAATTCTCATGAAGGCACCAAACTACCCTCCTAGACCCATCTATTTGAGCACTACACCAATCCATGCTCCTCAAGTTTGAGCTTCCAACCATAATGAGCCTAGATTTACACTGCCAACCACTAAACGTCCTCCTCTTATGCTTAAATCCACAAAGCACCCTAAGTTGCCCATCCGTATCAAGCAAACTAAATTCAAGTGGGATAATAAAGCTAAGAGTTAGAAGTTTTACCCACTCAAATGAAGGATTAGATGACAACTTAGGTAGAGGAGTTCCCAACGGTCTTGATAAAGCACACTCCACTTCCGTCCATCTACTTCTAGAGGTTCCCACCACTTGGGAAGGTTCTTCAAGTTCTTCCTTTTTCCAAGCTTCCTCAAGTTCACATTCTTCTTAACCAATGTCTTCTAGCTCTTCCCCATCACTCAAATCATAGATGAGAGGTTTAGTGAAGTCTACCTCATCATCAATTCCAAGCCCAATGGGGAAGGATTCCTCAAACTCAAAAGGATCATATGTTGATGCGGAATCATCATAGATAGGGGAACTTGGTGCTTGCCCCACTTCTTCCAATTCTTCAATCACATTGTACCTTCGAGGTTGTGCACTATCCTCCTCAACACCAATTTCAAACTCCATGGAAGAGGGCTCTTCAACTTGTGATTCTTCTTTGCATTCAACATCTTCTAAATCTTCAACCACTTCCTTTGGTTCAATTATCTCTACCTCCTCCTCTTTTTGTACTTGTTGTTTTTACGTCTCTTCTCCACCTTGAAGCTCCAAATTCTCCTTCTTATTGTGCTCCTCAACTACTCCTCCATATTTAACAATGGGAGTGTCTTGGATATTTGAGCACAATTATACGAATTGGTTCATCACTTTGGTCAAGTGAGCCGCGAATTCCCCTAACATCTTTTGCTCTTCTTATTGCTTAAGACACCTGGATAAAAGTTCTTGTAGTTCTTGCCATAGGGGTTAGAGAGATTGGTCCACTGAAGGTGGTGGTGGAAGAAAGGGTTCATCATTTGAGGAAAAGGCATTGTAGTTGGAAGGTGGTTCATATTGGTGAAAGTTTTGAGGTGGTGGATAAGAAAATTGTGGTCCATGGGAGTATTAGTGTTGGAATGGTGGTGGCTCTAGATATGGTTCATATGGTGGTTGGTATCGTTGATATGGGTTAGGATCATATGGAGGTGTTTGGTGGTATGGAGCTTGTGAGTATGGTTGTTGAGGACTATGTTGAGGGAAGGGGTCATATGTATGTCGTGGTTGTGGTTGACAATCACAATAAGGATCACCACACACATTAGATTGGTATGCATCTAGGGGTGGCTCTTGCTCATAATACATTGGTGGGGGTTGATGCCATAAAGGTTGATCAAATGCTTGAGGCTCCTCCCACCTTTGATTGTCTCATCCTTGATGTATATCCTTATTGTAGCTTTCATTCCCTACAATATAATTGTAACCAAACTCATAGCCAAAGTGATGAGAACTCATAGTGAAAGAGAAAATAAAAACAAAAACTAATAAAAACTAACTCCTAAAGCAAGCAAAAACAAACAAAGAAGCATATTCACAATGTCAACATATATACAATAGCCAATAACATAACACCATTTCAATTCTCCGACAACGGTTCCATAAATTTGATGGTAAAATTTTTGTCGGTCTAGAATTTCTCTTATAGAAATAAGAACTTCGTTGTAAGCATAGTTCTAAACCAACAAACAATTCTCACATCAAATTTAAATAGATTGGTTGTCACAAGTACAAACCCCAATGAAAATTAACCGAAGTATTTAAACCTCGGGTCGTCTCACAAGGAATTGCAATGAAGTGCTCAATTATTGGCTATGAAGATGCAAGGGGGGTTTGGTTTATAAAAGGGGCAAGAAAGTAAATGGCAAGAAAAGTAAATCAAACAATTAAAGAAAGTAATTAATAAAAAAAGACATTCATGGCAAGGATTAAGAATATAAGCTTTCTATCCTAGTCACTAATCATAATAATAATTAACAAGAGCTTATCTTATATCGTCAACTCCAACATAAAAGAAAGTATAATGTTATCTTCCATGAGAGAAAGTCAAATAAGACTAATTAATCTCAATCCAAAAATCCTAATCAACTTACTAATTAAATTAGCAAGAGATTAGAGTCAGTGGAAATAATATTAACTAACAACTCTAGACCACCAATCTAAATTGGGTATTAATGACTCAAGATTGCCTAAAATCTCTTTTCAAGCCAAGAATGTTCAAAATCTACAAAAACATCCAACCAAGCATTTTCTTAAACGGTTTTATGCTAGAATTCATTGATGATATCAAAAGCATAAGCCCTGCCATTTGTATGCATAAAATTCTATTGGAGGAAGATTCAAAGCCTGTAGTTCAACCCCAAAGAAGACTTAACCCAACCATGAAGGAAGTGGTTCAACAAGAAGTGATGAAGCTATGGAATACTAGGATAATCTTTCCAATCTCTGACAGCTCGTGGGTGAGTCTGGTTCAAGTTGTACCAAAGAACGGAGGAATGACAGTCATCTCCAATGAGAAGAATGAGTTAATTCCCACCAAGACAGTGACTGGGTGGAGGATGTGCATAGATTATAGAAGACTGAATGATGCTACAAGGAAATATCACTTTCCTCTCCCATTAATCGACCAGATGCTGGAAAGATTGGCTGGCCATGCCTACTATTGCTTCCTGGATGGTTACTCTGGGTATAATCAAATAGTGGTGGATCCCAAGGATCAAGAAAAGACTTCCTTCACCTGTCCATTTGGAATCTTTGCTTATAGAAGGATGCCCTTTGGTCTGTGTAATGCCCTTACAACATTTCAAAGGTGTATGCTTTTTATATTCTCCGAAAAGGTGGAAAAGTTTTTAGAAGTCTTCATGGATGATTTTTCTGTCTTTGGAAATTCATTTAACACTTGCCTGCATCATTTAACTCTTATTTTGAAAAGATGCCAAGAAACTAACCTGGTATTGAATTGGGAGAAGTGTCATTTCATGGTTCCTGAAGGGATAGTTCTTGCACATAAGGTTTCAAGCAAAGGTATAGAAGTTGACAAAGTTAAAATAGAAATTATTGAAAAGTTTCCTATACCTGTTAATGTGAAAGCAGTAAGGAGTTTTCTTGGACATGCTGGTTTTTACAGGAGGTTCATCAAAGATTTTTCAAAAATAGAAAAACCATTAAGAAATTTGCTAATGTCTGATAGTCCTTTCATCTTTGATGACAATTGCATGCATGCCTTTGAAACTTTAAAGAGAAAACTCATTACAACACCAATTATCACACCCCCTGATTAGGAATTACCTTTTGAACTCATGTGTGATGCATGTGACTTTGCAATTGGTGCTGTACTGGGGCAAAAGAAAGACAAACTGCATCATGTTATATACTATGCTAGCAAGGTGTTAAATGAGGCACAGAAAAATTACACCACCAATGAGAAAGAGCTCTTGGCAATTGTATATGCATTTGATAAATTTATATTTCGTGCACCAAGTTTTTGGCGCCGTTGCCGGGGATTGTTCGAGTTTGGACAATTGACGGTTTATTTTGTTGCTTAGATTAGGAAAAATTTATCTTTTTTGCTTAGAGTCACTAAATTGCATCTTCTATTATTGTTTTTGGTTGAAATTTTTTTTCAGAATCCTTATTTTCTTTTTCAATTTTTTTTTGAAAATTTTTATAAACTAATAATTGAGTTTTTCTGTTTGAGTTTAATTTCATATTTTAAGTTTGGTGTCAATTGCATGATTTTATTTTTCTCTCATTTTTTTTTCGAATTATTAGTGCTCAGAATATAAAAATTTTTAAGTTTGGTGTCCTTTTTGTTTCTGTTTTCTTAAAAAAATTTTCAGAAGTTGTTATTAGCGTTCATCGTGATATTCAAACTTTTCCTGTCTGTTTCCTTTGCTTTGATAAAAAAAAATTAAGTTTGTTTCCTTTTCTTTGATAAAAATTTCGAATTTTCATTTAAAAATTCAGATTTTTTATTTTAAAACTTTCTATTCTATCTTATCTTAGTTTTGAAATTTCAAAAATTCAAAATCTTTTTCAAAAATCATATCCAAAGTTTTTGAAATCATCTTAATTAAGTAAGTATTTTTGTTTTCAAATTTATTTTTCTCTTAGTTTTCGAAATTTAGATTTTAATTTCTAATTGTTTTATTTTATCTTATTCTTTTTATTTATTCTTAATAATTCAGTTTGTTTCTACTTAAATAAAATAAAAACAAAAATATATTTTGTTTGCAATTCATATCAATTCCATTTTATCCATCATGGACCTAAATGGAAATGAATAGTCCAAAAGGACTCTGGGGTCATATGCTAACCCCATTACTGCTGCATATGGGAGTAGTATCTGTATACCTCCCATCAAAGCAAGCAGTTTTGAGCTAAATCCTCAGCTCATTGTCATGGTGTAGCAAAATTGCCAGTATTCCGGTCTTCTACAAGAAGAACCTTCTGAGTTTCTGGCGCAGTTCTTGCAAATTGCTGACACAGTGCATGACAAGGAAGTAGATCAAGATGTATACAGGCTGTTACTGTTTCTGTTTGCTGTAAAAGATCAAGCTAAGAAGTGATTAAATAACCAACCCACAGCAAGTTATCTACTTAACTTGGTCCTCTAGAACAAGTTGCTGAACTCAATCAACAATTGTGTTTTCTAACAAAACAGCTAGCAGAATTCAAGGAGATGCTACAAGACACTAAAAATGCTAATAAAAATATGGAAGCACAATTGAATCAGACAAAACAGCAGTTATCAAAGTAAATAACAGAAGAGTGCCAGGCAGTTCAATTAAGAAGTGGGAAAACATTAAATACCTCACTTCAGAGCAGCAGAAAGCCAAGAAAAGAACAACTAGCAGAGGATGAGCAAAATATTATCCAAAATTCCTCTGAGGACAGTAAGAGCCCAGAGAGGAATAACTCTGGCGTTCAAACGACAGAAACAGGCAAGGAGCTGGCGTCAAACGCCCAATGGAAGCTCAATTCTGGCGTTCAAACGCTAGAAACAAGTAAGAAGTTGGCGTCCAACGCCAATCCAGCTTCCAACCCTAGCATTCAAAGGCCAGTGAGGGATCAGACACACACAAGTGCTGATAGCAACCCCTCTAAAAAGGCTTCTCTAACCACCTCTGTAGAAATAAACCTGCAGCAACTAAGGTTGATGAATACAAAGCCAAGATGCCTTATCCTCAAAAACTCCGCCAAGAGGAGCAGGATAAGCAATTTGCCCGCTTCGCAGACTATCTCAGTACTCTTGAAATAAAGATTCCATTTACAGAGGCACTTGAGCAAATACCGTTCTGAAAAGATGCCAAGAGACTAACCTAGTTTTAAACTGGGAAAAATGTCACTTTATGGTGACTGAAGGAATTGTCCTTGGGCATAAAATTTTAAACAAGGGAATAGAAGTGGATCAAGCTAAAGTGGAAGTAATTGAAAAACTACTACCACCTGCCAATGTTAAGGCAATTAGAAGCTTTCTGGGGCATGCAGGATTCTATAGGAGGTTTATAAAGGATTTTTCAAAAATTACAAAACCTCTGAGCACCCTGCTAGCTACTGACACGCCATTTGTGTTTCACACAGAGTGTCTGCAGGTGTTTGAAACTCTGAAAGCTAAGCTGGTCACAGCACCAGTTATTTCTGCACCAGACTGGACATTACCATTCGAACTAATGTGTGATGCCAGTGACCATGCCATTGGTGCAGTATTTGGACAGAGACATAACAAGCTTCTGCATGTGATTTATTATGCTAGCCGTGTTTTAAATGATGCCCATAAAAATTACACAACCACAGAAAAAGAATTGCTTGCAGTGGTGTATGCCATTGACCAGTTTAGATCATACTTAGTAAGATCAAAAGTGATTGTGTACACTGACCATGCTGCTCTTAAATATCTACTTACAAAGCAGGATTCAAAACCCAGGCTCATAAGATGGGTGTTGCTTCTACAAGAGTTTGATATAGAAATAAGAGACAGAAAAGGGACAGAAAATCAAGTGGCTGATTATCTGTCCCGGATAGAACCAGTAGAAGGGGCGTCCTTTCCCTCTATTGAGATCTCTAAAACCTTTCCGGATGAGGAATTGTTTGCCATTCAGGAAACACCATGGTTTGCAGACATTGCAAACTATAAAGCTGCAAGATTCATACCCAAGGAGTACAGCAGGCAACAAAAAGAAAAAATTAATTACTGATGCAAAGTACTACTTGTGGGATGAACCCTATCTCTTTAAGAGATGTGCAGACGGAATAATCC
>NC_029791.2:85534134-85542822 GCF_000816755.2 Arachis ipaensis
AGCATTCAAGACTCCTATAGGGACCTCTCCATACCAGCTTGTGTATGGTAAGGCCTATCATTTGCCCATGGAACTGGAACATAAGGCCTACTGGGCGACCAAATTCCTAAACCTTGATGCCAAGTTAGCTGGAGAGAAAAGATTGCTCCAGCTAAATGAGCTAGAGGAATTCAGACTCAATGCTTTCGAAAATGCTAAGATTTACAAAGAGAAAGCAAAAAGGTGGCATGATAAGAAACTGTCACCCAGAGTCTTTGAACCAGGACAAAAGGTTCTGCTGTTCAACACTAGACTCAGATTATTCCCTGGGAAACTGAAATCCCAGTGGAAGGGACCATATGTGATTACAAGTGTGTCACCATATGGATATGTGGAGCTTCAAGACATTGATTCTAATAAGAAATTCATTGTTAATGGACAAAGAATCAAGCATTATCTTGAAGGCAATGTTGAGCAAGAATGCTCAAAGTTGAGGCTAGATTAAAAGCTTAGCAAGGTCTAGCTAAATATAATAAAGAAGCGCTTACTGGGAGGCAACCCAGCCATTTGTAAAGCTTATTTGTTATTCAAATAATAATTATACGAGTTTAATATAAATAATCTTCAAGGTAAAGTATCAATTGCATAAGTTCACAGAGTTACAGAAGGATTCAGAGTACAAAACAAGGAAAAGGAGCTCACTAGCAAGAAAATGCCAGTAAGGATACCTTTCTGGGTGTTAAACGCCCAAATGGGTACCATTCTGGGTGTTTAACGCCAAACTTGCAGCATCCTAGGCGTTCAGAAAAATGCCCAGTGACAAAAGATTTCTGGCGTCTAACGCCAGCCAGAAGCAACAGTTGGGCATTAAACGCCCAAAAGAGGCTACAGATGGGCGTTAAATGCCCAAAACAAGCAGTAGTTGGGCGTTTAACGCCAGGATTATGGAGGGGAGGAAGTTTTTGTTCCCAACTTGATTTTTTTCAAATTTTCATATTTCCATCCATACTTTCTTGCAAAAACATGTTCCCATACTTTCATTTTTCAAACTCTTTTCCAAAAATATTAAAAATATCTTAATCCTAAAGTTAAATCTTTCTCAATTCTTCTTCAACTTCTTTTCAAATCTTTTTCAAAATAAATCTATCTTTTTCAAATCTTTTCAACTCATCAATATCTTTTTCAAATATTCACAATATCTTTTTTTAAAAAACAAATCTATCTTTTTCAAATATCTTTCATATCTTTTCAATTTTAAATTACATATTTTTCCTATCATACTTATCTTTTACAAATCACATTTTCTATCATATCTTTTTCAAAAATTTTCGAAAATCCACCCCCTTACCTTTAAATCCTCGTTTGGCCTCCCTTCTCTCCTCCACAATTCGAACTTGGCTCTCCCTATATCCCTCTCCTTTCCTTTCTTTTGCTTGAGGACAAGCAAACCTCTAAGTTTGGTGTGTTTATCCGTGATCACTAATGCCAATATTCACCAAGATCATGGCTCTTAAGGGAAAACAAACCCCCTCAAGAGGCAAGAAAGAGAATATTCCAAAACCCCTTTGGAATCAAGGGAAGTTCTTAACCAAAGAACATTCGGACCATTACTACAAAATAATTGGTCTAAGGTCAGTGACCCTGGAAGTTAAATTCGATCTGAAAGAAGACGAATATCCGGAGATTCAAGAGCAAATTCAAAACAGGAGCTGGGAAATCCTAGCTAATCCTGAGACAAAGGTGGGAAGAAACATGGTTCAGGAATTCTACTCTAATCTGTGGCAGACAGACAGGCAGAGAATAGATGGAACCGCATTCTATGACTATCGAACTCTGGTCAGAGGGAAGATTGTTCACCTCCACCCTGACGAAATAAACGAGATTTTCAAGTTGCCTCAACTGCAAGATGACCCAGACTCCTTTAATAGGAGAATGATGAGACTAAATCAGAGCTTGGACAAAATTCTAGAGGACATATGCCTCCCTAGAGCCAAATGGACAACCAAAACAAAGGGTGTCCCAAACCAACTCAAGAGAGGAGATCTCAAACCAGTCGCCAGAGGCTGGCTGGACTTCATTGGGCATTCTTTACTACCCACTAGCAACCGCTCTGAAGTCACCATCAAAAGAGCAGTGATGATTCATTGCATTATGTTGGGAAAAGAAGTGGAGGTTCATCAGCTGATTTCTTGTGAGCTTTACACAATTGCAAACAAGAACTCCAAAGATGCCAAATTGGCTTATCCAAGCTTAATCTCTCTGCTATGTAAAGATGCTGGGTAAAGATGGGAGTAGATGAGTATATCTCAGTTGAGCAACCAATCACCAAAAAGTCAATGGAAGGACAACAAGTACAGGACGACCCCATCAAGAAGAGAGCACAGGAGTTCCTCCCGAAAATCCTTCAAATTGAATACTGGGGGTGCTGATAAACCACTATTTTATGGTTTATATTGTGTTTAATTATGTGGTTTTATCATGATCCTTACCCACTTATTCATTAAATTAGCATGAAATTATAATTCCTTCCTGAATTTATTACATGTTTGAAAACTGCTTCCTAGAGACTTTAATTGTGTATTTTTAATTCTTCTTTACTCCATTCGATGCCGTGATCTGTGTGTTGAGTATTTCAGACTTTATAGGGTATGAATGAGTTGGAGATTAGAAAGGAAGCTAGCAAAAAATGGAAGGAACACAAGAATTTGAGGAGATAACCAGCGAGAAGTGACGTGGTCGCATGGCTCACACGACCGCGCAAAGGAGAGCAAATCACAGTGACGCGGCCGTATGGCTCACGCGGCTACGCGGATTGTTATTTCTTCCATTTTAATTTATTTTCCATTCCAATAATCATGTCTTCTTTTAATTCTCTTTCATATGTTATGGATTTATTATTTACAATGAGCGAGTAGTTTCTTCACTTGATGGGGAGTTGATTGAAAGGAACTCTTGAGTTGGAAGGATTGAAAGAGAATTTGTAATTGGGTTAACTGTTGGATTGCTGTCCAGTCACTAACACCAATCCCTTTGAACTAAGTGGGTTGCAACTCGTGAATAGATCTAGCATTCCAACTTGTTTGACTTTCCTTTACCTAGTAAAGGATAACTAAACAGAACAACCGTTAATTATAAATTAATCTTGAAACCATCCCATCGATAATAGAGATTCCAACTAATCAACTCCCAGTCAAGGCTTTTATTCATATTATTTAAATTTTCTCAATTTAATTTTCCATCTATTTAACTCAACCTTTTGGAACATCTGATTAATAAAATAGCACGCTTTTCTGCAACTCGTTGGGAGACGACCTGGGACTCCAACTCCCAGTAATTTTTAATTTAAACTCTGTGTGACATATTTCTAAATTGATAGGCAGATTTTCGGTGAGTTAAGAACTATACTTGCAATGTAACTATTTTAATAATTTTTAATTCACCAACTTCTGTGCCTCATCAGGTGCCTAGAAGCATCTATCACCAAGTTGCAAGAAGCTATGGATCAACTGAAGGAAGAACAGCAAAATCAAAACAACATGCTCTATAAACTGCTTAGGGAACAAGAAGAGCAAAGGCGTGAACTGAAGGAACTGAAGCGCCAGAATCTATCTCTTGAAGGGCCAAGCACCCCACAGACTAAAGATGCATTTACCTCCCAAAATAAAGGTTGTTGAGTCCTAATCTTAACCTTAACTCTGTGATAATTGTTCTTATTAGAAATCTACCTTAGAAGTTATATATGAGTAGTAGTAATTAGTATCTTTATTTTTAATTTTATCTCCAATTAAGCTATAATTTATTTTTCTCACATCATTAAACATGAATAAAATAGCAGATTTTTAGAATAAAGAGGCAATAATTTTTTTCAAGTTTTTAATAAGAAAAATTAAAATTATTTATATGTGGTGGCAATACTCTTTGTCTTCTGAATGAATGCTTGAACAGTGCATAATTTTGATAGTGGAGTTTATGAATGTTAAATCTGTTGGCTCTTGAAAGAATGACGAAAGAGGAAAAATGTTATTGATAATCTGAAATATCATAAAATTGATTCTTGAAGCCAATAGCCCTTTAAACCAAAAGGCAAAGGGAAATAAAGGATCCAAGGCTTTGAGCATTAATGGATAGGAGGGCCAAAGGAATAAAATCCTAGTCTAAGTGGCTAAACCAAGCTGTCCCTAACCATGTGCTTGTGGCATGCAGGTCCAAGTGAAAGGCATGAGACTAAGTGGTTAAAGTCGTGATCCAAAGCAAAAAGAGTGTGCTTAAGAACTCTGGACACCTCTAATTGGGGACTTTAGCAAAGCTGAGTCACAATCTAAAAAGGTTCACCCAGTTATGTGTCTGTGGCATTTATGTATCCGGTGGTAATACTGGAAAACAAAGTGCTTAGGGCCACGGCCAAGACTCAGAAAGCAGCTGTGTTCAAGAATCAACATACTAAACTAGGAGAATCAATAACACTATCCGAATTCTAAGTTCCTATAGATGCCAATCATTCTAAACTTCAAAGGATAAATTGAGATGCCAAAACTGTTCAGAAGCAAAAAACTACTAGTCCCTCTCATCTAATTAGAATTTAAGCTACATACAGAAACTCTGAGATGATTTTGCCTCTTAATTTTCTTTCTATCCTATGTTATTTATCTAGTTGCCTGAGGACAAGCAACAGTTTAAGTTTGGTGTTGTGATGAGCGCATATTTTTTTTACGCTTTTTAGGGGTGATTTTATGTAGTTTTTAGTATGATTTAGTTAGTTTTTAGTATATTTTTATTAGTTTTTATGCAAAATTCATATTTATGGACTTTACTAGGAGTTTGTGTGCTTTTCTGTGATTTCAGGTATTTTCTGGCTGAAATTGAGGGATCTGAGCAAAAATCTGATTCAGGCTGAAAAAAAAAAGACTGCTGATGCTATTGGATTATGACCTACTTACACTCGAAATGGCTTTAGTTTTAAGGTCGGCTTCGAGCTTTAAGAGTTTGTCTTCCGGCTCTCGACGCCGTCTTCTTTCTCTCCGGAGATCTCGCTCGGCTTCGCATTGACGTTCGGCTTCTTGTTCGAGCTGTTTGAGACGATCCTGCTGTTCACGAATGGCATCTAAAATTTCAACGTTCTGAGTCTGCTTGTCTCCTTTGGACTGGTGTGTGTCTTTTGATGTGGCATCCATGTTCTTAAGCGGTGTTCCTTCCTCCAATCCAGAGTTATGGTCATTGGCAGGATTGTTACCCATGGGATGACTTCCAGGTTCCCCGGTAATGGCGCCAATGTTCCGAGGGTTACCTGAAACTGGGAGATCGATCTCGGACAAGATCTTCTGGCTTGACTAGAACAGCTGTGTCTGACTTGTTGGGATGGGAGGTGCTGTTGGTCCTTGTCACTGGAGGGGGGTGGTACCTGCATGAGACTCTGATTCTTAAGTCAGTACGAGCTTTAGGCAAGTTTTTTGTAGAATTGGAGTATGAGTTATACTTGGGTGCTCCAGTATATTTATAGTAATGATTGATGATCTTCCTTTGAGATAAGCTGGTTATGTTATCTTTATCTTTTAGGGAGGATATCCTTATCTTTTGGTCAACCGCCTTCGGGTGGGCGGTGTTATTTTGTTATTGGGCCTTCTTAAGCCTCTATTGCGGTCTTCTGAGCTCTTTGTAAAGAGGTCGGTAATGGACCAACCTTTCTAGAGGTCGGTTCATTTATCTTGGATCAACTCGGATCTTGTAGCTCAGACCGATGTATGAACACTATCCCTCTGGATAGAATAAAATCCAAACTGATCACCCACAACTTCGTATTGAGTCTTTGAACCTGTGTCACTGAAAGGGTTGAAATTTCAGGGTGAGAACAACCCACACATTCTCAGTAGGGAATGGGAATGCCGTAAAAGTATTGAATAAAATGCAAATAATTAACTTTACTTAATAAAACTATTTTGTCAAACCTTTGAAAAATTCTAATTAATTTTACTTTAGGAAACTAATTACTTTCTTTAAATTTCTGAATTTAAAACAAAATCTGAATCACAGTATTAGTTCTCAGTCACCTTAATACACAAACTACATCCGCAAACTAATAGCACAAATAAGATATCCAAACCAATACATAAACAAGTCACAATAAGACAAACAGCACAATCACAGAGAAATAAAACAAGCAAACACAACCAAATGCAAATATACAAACAAGGATGATGCATGTCTAGCCCTAGCACAGATAATGAGCTCATTTGTCAATTACTAACCCGCTCTGCTCCCGACGTTACCCAGCAACCTCTGTTTGGATAAGGCTTTCCTATTGGCTATACTCACTGTAAGCAACCTTTGTCTTGCGGGACGGTACATATTAGCCGATATACGTCCAACATACTCACTGTAAGGAACCTTTCTCTTATAGGAGCACAGCACACTCACTGTAAGCAACCTCTGTCTTACATGAGTATAACACACTCACTATAAGCAACCTCTGTCTTAAAGGAGTACTCTTTAATTGTATGTATCTCGATACCTCTGTAAGCAACCTCGTCTTACAGAATAGCATAATAGCTAAGTATCCCAGGAAAGCATTCTCAGTATTGAAAATATTATAAATTCACCAAACTCTTGAAAAGTAATCCTTTATTTTAAACCCAAAACATAACTCTTTTCATGTTGAATGAAACTCAAAACATAATTCCTTCCTTAAATAATTCAAACTTGAAACATAAACCTTTACTTAGTAAGTCGAATTCAAAATATTATAATTCTTTTCTTAACTAAATAAAACTCAAATAATATAATTTTCCAAATCCAAATCTTCTAAAATAACTTTTCAAATAAAACCACAGATTTTTATAAAATTTTGGCAACGCCTCTCGGTTATTTTTTATTAGGTTGGACTTGTGACAACCAAAAATTAAACTTTGATTTGAGGATCGATTGTCGGTTTGGGCTATGCTCACATCAAGTTTTTGGCACCGTTGTCGGGGAATTGCAATGTGTGCTTGTTATTGGTTATTGTATATATGTTAGTATTGTAAATAGCTTGGTTTTTTTGGTTTGTTTGCTAGTTTTTTCTAGTTTTAGGATTTGGTTTTCTTTGTTTCTTATTAGATTTTGTTTTCATTTACTCTTGTTACTATGAATTCTCATCACTTTGGCTATGAGTTTGGTTCTAACTATGTTGTAGGGAATGGAAGCTATAATGAGAACATGCATCAAAGATGGAACAATCAAAAGTGGGAGGAGCCTCAAGCATTTGATCAACCTTCATGGCAACAACCTCCACCAATGTACTTTGATCAAGGGCCATACCATGATGCTTACCACCCTAATGGATGTGGTGACCCTCATTGTGGTTGTCAACCACAATCACCATATGCATAAGACCCTTTCCCTCAACATAGACATCAACAACCCTACTCACAAGCCTCCTACCACCAAACACCTCCATATGACCCTAACCCTTATCCAACATACCAACCACCTTATGAGCCATATGAACCATACATAAAACCACAACAATTCCAACATAATTACTCCCAAGAACCACTTCAATATACACTATCTCCATATCCTTACTGATGCCAGGGCATTTTGGCCAGTTTTACTGACCTTTTCTTTACTATTTTATGGTAGTTTCATGCATTTTCTTAGTAAATAAGCAAGTTTTAGGTAGATAATCACTTACATCTTGATTGAAGCAAACATTGTGAATTTCAAGTGATCTTATGAGAATTATGCAGCGCCACTAACGTCCTAGCTAAAGTCCATGCCTACTTCACACTTTCTCTGCAAGTAAAGCTGAGCCCACTGAAGATTCCAAACTGTTTCAACTCAAGATCCAAAAGCCCATCTCCAAAGACTTGAAGAGCCAACTAGAAGATCAGAAGAGTAGTATATATAGGAGTAGTTTTGAACTAGAGAAGGGAGCTTTTGGGAAAAGGGGGGCATTAGGAGAACTACTGGTGCACGAATTGTGAATCACACTTTTCACAACGCGTACCACTAACCAGCAAGTACACTGGGTCGTCCAAGTAATACCTTACTTGAGTAAGGGTCGAATCCCACGGAGATTGTTGGTTTGAAGCAAGCTGTGGTTATCTTGTAATTCTTAGTCAGGAAATCAATTATTTTTATCAGTTGAATTGCGAATAACCAAGAGAGCATAAATTAAAGGTTACTTGTTATGCAGTAATGGAGAATATGTTGGTGTTTTGGAGATGCTTTGTCTTCTGAATCTCTGCTTTCCTCTGTCTTCTGATTCACGCACGCACGTCCTCCTATGGCAAGCTGTATGTAGGGGATCACCGTCGTCAATGGCTACATCCCATCCTCTCAGTGAAGAATATGCTCACATGCTCTGTCACAGCACGGCTAATCATCTGTCGGTTCTCGATCATACTGGAATAGGGTTCTTCATCCTTTTGCGTCTGTCACTAACGCCCAGCACTCGCGAGTTTGAAGCTCGTCACAGTCATTCGATCATTGAATCCTACTCGGAATACCACAGACAAGGTTTAAACTTTTCGGATTCTCGTGAATGCCGCCATCAGTTCTAGCTTATACCACAAAGATTCTAATTAAGAGATCTCAGAGATACTCATTCAATCAGATATAGAACGGAGGAGGTTGTCAGGCACACGCTCATGGTTTGAGGAAGGTGATGAATGTCACAGATCATCACCATCATCACCTTCATCACAGTTAAGCACGAATGAACATCTTAGATAG
>NC_029791.2:85543498-85543651 GCF_000816755.2 Arachis ipaensis
TCATTCGATCATTGAATCCTACTCGGAATACCACAGACAAGGTTTAGACTTTCCGGATTCTCATGAATGCTGCCATCAGTTCTAGCTTATACCACAAAGATTCTAATTAAGAGATCTCAGAGATACTCATTCAATCAGATATAGAACGGAGGA